>NC_089804.1:1912049-1924549 GCF_029633855.1 Hoplias malabaricus | reverse complement strand
GGGGGGTGGGGTTAGTGAGGGATGTTGATTGGTTGAGAGGGTTAATGAGGTATGGTGATTGGTTGGGGTGTTTAGTGAGGGATGGTAATTGGTTGAGAGGGTTAGTGAGGGATGGTAATTGGTTGGGGGGGTTAGTGAGGGATGGTGATTGGTTGAGGGGTTTAAGGGGGCGATGGTGATTGGTTAGGCGAATGTTTAGTGAGGGATGGTGATTGATTGAGGGAGTTAGAGAGGGATGGTGGTTGGTTGGGGGGATTAGTGAGGGATGGTGATTGGTTGAGGGGGGTTAGTGAGGGATGGTGATTGGTTGAGGGGGTTAGTGAGGCATGGTGATTGGTTGAGGGGGTTAGTGAGGCATGGTGATTGGTTGGGGGGGTAGTGAGGGATGGTGATTGGTTGGGGGGGTTAGTGAGGGATGGTGATTGGTTGGGGGGGTTTAGTGAGGGATGGTGAATGGTTGAGGGGGTTAGTGAGGGATGGTGATTGGTTGGGGGGGGGGTAGTGAGGGATGGTGATTGGTTGGGGGGGTAGTGAGGGATGGTGATTAGTTGGGAGGGGTTAGTGAGGGATGGTGATTGGTTGTGGGGGTTTAGTGAGGGATGGTGAATGGTTGGGGGGGGGTTAGTGAGGGATGGTGAATGGTTGGGGGGTGTAGTGAGGGATGGTGATTGGTTGGGGGGGTAGTGAGGGATGGTGATTAGTTGGGAGGGGTTAGTGAGGGATGGTGATTGGTTGGGGGGTAGTGAGGGATGGTGATTGGTTGGGGTGGTTAGTGAGGGATGGTGATTGGTTGGGGGGGTTTAGTGAGGGATGGTGAATGGTTGGGGGGTGTAGTGAGGGATGGTGATTGATTGGGGGGGTTTAGTGAGGGATGGTGATTGGTTGAGCGGGTTTAGTGAGGCATGGTGATTGGTTGGGGGGGTTTAGTGAGGGATGGTGAATGGTTGGGGGGGGTTAGTGAGGGATGGTGAATGGTTGGGGGGTGTAGTGAGGGATGGTGATTGGTTGAGGGGGTTTAGTGAGGCATGGTGATTGGTTGGGGGGGTTTAGTGAGGCATGGTGATTGGTTGGGGGGGTTTAGTGAGGGATGGTGAATGGTTGGGGGGGTTAGTGAGGCATGGTGATTGGTTGGGGGGTTTAGTGAGGGATGGTGATTGGTTGAGGGGGTTTAGTGAGGCATGGTGATTGGTTGGGGGGGTTTAGTGAGGGATGGTGATTGGTTGAGAGGGATCCCCACCAAATAAGTTTTTAACAGAACCACTCTCCTGAACCCACTGAGCCCATGTTGAGAAGCCCACTGACGTTAGCACTGTTTCTTAAAGCAACACTGTACATAGTTAGCATAAGCTAATGGATATACATTATCATTCAATATATATGTGTGTGTATATGTGTGTGTCTGTGTGTCTGTGTGTGTGTGTGTAGTGTGTGGGGACGGTGTGTGTGAGGAAGAAGAGAACTGTTTCAAGTGTCCGGCCGATTGTGGCGACTGTCCTCTCAGCTCTTCAGTCCGAGCCGCCATCGGCCTCACAATCACAACCATCATCATCAGCTTCTTTGTCACAGCTATGGTGAGTATAACACACACACACACACACACACACACACACACTCACACACACTCACACACATATACTTTCCTTGATTTCATTGTGTTGTTGGGTACCACTGACTCTAAGAGGAGCTGGTGCATCACTTGTGTTTGGTTGTGACTCCAACATAAACACTAATCCTCTCTCTCTCTCTGTGTGTGTGTGTGTGTGTGTGTGTGTGTGTGTGTGTGTGTTATTTCTCTGTCTGTAGTGGTTCAGGTACCAGAAACAGAAGCTACTGTGGGATGAAAGCTGGATCATAGACTTCAGCCAGATCAAACAAGGTGTGTGTGTGTGTGTGTGTGTGTGTGTGTGTGTGTGTGTTTCAGTTAAAATAAACTCCATAAATTTGAGGTACACCCTACATCTGAATCAGAACGAAGGACTCTGTCAAAGCAGTAGTGTGTATTTCTAGCGCACCGATGGAACTTTAGTATTATTTTAGCGCTAAGCTAAAAACAAGTCCTAGGAAGTCATGGTTTAAAGATTATTTAGGGGTTCCCACATGTTGCACATTGTGTATGTACCCCTACTATAACTGTCTCTCTATCTATCTATCTATCTATCTATCTATCTATCCAGACTGTGTAGCACAAGCTGCTATGGGGAGTATCATCAGTGTTCCTGCAGCAAACTGTGACTCTAACGTCAGCTGTGTGACAGCCCTCAGCACCTGCAATGGGAATCCCACCTCCCGCAAACAGCTGTACACACACACCGGCATCTAGTGAGAACACACACACACACACACACACACTGTTTTCTTACAGTCTTTCACACTCAGTATTTATGTTCATTCAGTGTAAATCTGTGACAGTGTGTGTGTGTGTGTGAGTGTGTGTGTGTGGTCAGCCTCGTTCAGATACCCACGACCAAACTGACCCTGTCCACCTCTCATCTATGTTTTAGTGACGGACGAACCGTGGCCATCAAGAAAATCAAATCCAAGACGTTTTCCCTCTCCAGAACCATCCGGCAGGAGGTCAAACAAGTCAGGTAGGTCTGCCCCGAGCGCCCCACAGTCAGGGGCTTTAAAAAGGGTGGACGATGCTGGACAGAGCAGCCGTATTCATGTAATGTTTTAGTCAGTAACGATACACTAATAACCACAATGTAAAATGTAAACATAGAATTCAATGATTTGCAAATGTCATAGACCCATATTTATTTATTCACAAAAAACACAGAACACACATCAGATGGATGTTGAAAGTGAGATGATAACCTTGTGGTATTTTATACTAATAAAAATACATCTGGAGGCGCCATTTGTAACAACACTGAGCCTTTATTAAAGACGAAGCTGGGTAGAGCTTGTTGAACTTGTTGAGACTGATCTGGGGGGTGGGGTTCTGTTACAGAGAGCTGGACCATCCGAACCTGTGTAAGTTCTTCGGAGGTTGTGTGGAGGTTCCCAACGTCGCCATTGTCATGGAGTACTGTCCGAAAGGGAGTCTGAACGACGTGCTGCTCAATGACGAGATCCCACTGAACTGGGGCTTTAGGTAAACATGCACACACACACACACACACACTACACTGACGTCCATCCCCTCAGGTGTGTGTAATGTGTACAGAGATGAAGTGTAGGAAATGCTCAGGTCATGAAGTCCACCTGGTTACTGTCCTGTGCAGGTTCTCCTTCGCCACAGACATCGCGAGGGGAATGTCGTACCTTCACCAGCACAAAATCTGCCACGCGCACCTCAAATCAACCAACTGTGTCATCGATGACCGCTGGGTCTGCAAGATCACAGGTACAGGGCGTTACTACACTGACTGTACTACACCTGCCTCTGTTCTTTACACCTCACAGTTCACTGGACCACGGCAGACTCTGGGCTGGAGGTGGACAGAGGAACAGAGAGTTTCTGTTTTTCCACCAAGTTGGTGTCTGTTTGGTTACTGTAGTCACTGAAAAAGAAGCCGACACCATTCTTTTGTTGAAAAAGTAATCAAGTTTATTACAATGAAAAGAACAGCATCTTAACAAGCCCCAATAGACAGCTGTCTGAGAAGAGTAGCCAATATCTTCTGACCTGTTAACTCAGGTTTAGTTTATACAGGTTGGTCAGTGTCAACATGTGGTGAATACTATGTCTTCTGTTTACTTCATTTCCTGTCCTGGTAAAGAGAGGTGACTTGTGAGGACTTCCTGTCTTACTACCTCCAGGAAAACTGACCCAGCATCCCATTCACACAGAGACAAACCCCTTTACAGGCAAATATTTAAGAACAAGGGGTCATTCCATGTACTGCACCCACTTTATAACATACGCCTGTGTAGACATTCAATTCTACTTCATCTCCCCTTTGAGACTAATATAAATAGATAGATAGTCTCTGAAATTTATTCTTGACATCACATTATTCTTAATGTACATACTTGTAGTAATTTAATGTTAAACCCTACACAATATTATAAAAAAATGTATAAATATCCTTCAAACATTCTAGACAGGAAAACATCTCTCGTGATCCCGCTGCCAAGCGGTCACTTAAAAGTCCTCCTGTCCAATTTAAATTATTACTATATGTGCAGGGACGTAAGTAAATGTGGCCACAGTCACAGGTGCAGAAACAGAAGCGGTGGATGCCGCCTTCACCGGAACAGGAGCGGCTGAGGAAGCCGCCGGCACAGAAACAGAATGGATCCTCTGGAGCAGCTGAGGGCTTCGAATATTCAGATCCTTTGGACTCCGAGGTCCGGTCAACTAGCTCCCCCCCAAACAAGTTCATGAAAGTTGTTCATTTCAAAACTAAGTCCTTAACGTCCCGATCCCCACATGATTCCAACACCAGTAAAGAAAGCTGGACCGAAGCTGCAAGTTCTGTCACTTTCACTCACAGAATCTGAGCATACCGGCGAACCAGTGCGATGTCCATGGGGCCAGAACCCAAGGCCCGAGACGACTCAGGAACCTGGGGACTCAAAGCAGGAGGGGAACTGGAAGCTAGAGCGAGACTGGAGACAGGGGCATTACTCTTGGACTTCTTCTTTTTGGTCTTTTTTGGAACTCTAGAATAGTCCAATAGAGAGTCTCTGCACTGATCCCCAGCTGCACTGATCGATCAGTCCTATAGACAAAACCCAAATCTCCCACTACCTCCTTTATTAGGGGGGTCATTCTGTAATAATGCAGGTGTGTAGTAAGTGATGGAGGTATATACAGGAGGCTTTATTACAATAACTTAAAGGAAACTAGACAGAGGGACACTAAACAAAAGGGCTAATCTATAAGCAGGGCTAAACACTAACCATTAAACAAAGCTAAACACCAAACAGTTAAACACTAACCATTAAACAAAGCTAAACACCAAACAGTTAAACACTAACCATTAAACAAAGCTAAACACCAAACAGTTAAACACTAACCATTAAACAAAGCTAAACACCAAACAGTTAAACACTAACCATTAAACAAAGCTAAACACCAAACAGTTAAACACTAACCATTAAACAAAGCTAAACACCAAACAGTTAAACACTAACCATTAAACAAAGCTAAACACCAAACAGTTAAACACTAACCATTAAACAAAGCTAAACACCAAACAGTTAAACACTAACCATTAAACAAAGCTAAACACCAAACAGTTAAACACTAACCATTAAACAAAGCTAAACACTAAACAGTTAAACACTAACCATTAAACAAAGCTAAACACCAAACAGTTAAACACTAACCATTAAACAAAGCTAAACACCAAACAGTTAAACACTAACCATTAAACAAAGCTAAACACCAAACAGTTAAACACTAACCATTAAACAAAGCTAAACACTAAACAGTTAAACACTAACCATTAAACAAGGACTAAACAGAACTAAGGGGCTAAACACAGAGCAAGGCTAAGGAACAGAGTCATTAATCAGAGAACACAAACACACAGACAATGACCCACAAAAAAGAAACACTGACAAGGACTATATAAAGACACCAACAAGAAACACCTGGGCACTAATTAAGACACGTGACACTAGAAACACAAGGGAAGGGTATCACATGACCTGGGAACAAGCAGGAAGCAGACACAAGACCGGGGGAACAGTCACATGACCAGGGGAGCACAGAACAGAAACAATACAAAACAGAACACAAAACAACACGTTACAAAATGTATATAGACACCTCACAAAATAAACTCAAACTATTGTCCAAATTCAGGCCGCTCGACCCCTGGGACCTTCCAATGGATCTGTCCCTCCCTGACACACCCCATAGCCCTAACATCGAGAGAAAATAACAAAACATCTGAGATTCTAATACATTTACACAGATTAAATTGTATCAGTCTGTAATCATCATTTGTTACATTTTTTAAGTGTCACTCATCCAAAGTCCTATCAATATCCAAAACATATCAATTAATGAAACAATTCAATATTAAGAAACTCATGAAATTGTGTGATCAAGTTTCCACAGTTCTGTTTCAAAGTCCTTTAGTTTTATTGTCCTCTTTTGGATTTTTGGATTCCTGTAGTACATCAGAACCTCGAATAACCCTTCACCTTCACCTACAGTGTCCCCCCCCCCTCCTCTCATTCTGGAAGAAAGAACAACAACCAGTCTCTTCTGCAAAAATGTCAGACACAAATAACATCGTCCGATTTTTCAAAAACATCATTCGTTTGTTCACGATTCCCTTGTCTTTGTGGATCGTAAACTGGACCCAAGCCTGGTTCATTCCCAATTTTTTCAAAATTAATTTCATTGTTTTATCCACAAACTCTTTCCCATTTTCTGAAGGGGAAGTTCCCACCTGTTTATGACGTCTCTACACAAAGACTTTGGCAACAGTTTGAGCTTCTACTTTGTTATAGAAACCTCAGGCTTAAATAATAAACTCATTTCCACAAGAACTAGTATTTACCTTCGATCTGTTTTTATTATTATATCATCATTGATGCGTGGGACCCCTCTGAACATTAGATTCCAGGCAAATTGTGCAGTTGCTAATGACATAATCAGTTTGTTTACTCAAGTAAATATGGTTCTCAAACACCACACTCTTCAGTAATCGTCCTCCTGATTTACAGCCTGCTATATTTACAGACATCATTAAATACAGGTGTTTGAGAAAGAGTCTGTGGATAAACATTTACAGGCCCTGCTCAGACAGGATCCAGCGGCTCGCTGTGACCTCAGTACCCGCTTCTGCTGCCGGGCTGAGGTCAGTTCCTCACTGTCTTCACCCTCTTTTCCTCTCTCACTCATCCCACGAGATAAGGGAAACAGACCGAGAGGACTGTAACACACTGAGCTTTCTCTGTAATTAAACATTCAACACTTTAGTCCATTCACAACACTTCTGTCTTTCAATTCCCTGCTGTAAAATCATTATTTTCTCAAATAAAACAAACTTCGGCAAAGTATCGTTGTTGACTTAGGACCAGGATAAACCCCTGAGTAAGTGAAATGAGTAAGTGCCCAGAGAGCGACTGACAGCAAAGAAAACAGAAGGAAAACATCCTCAACAAATCAGCTCTTTCCATCTGGTTATAATTTAGTCTCGAATTACTATCCACTGAAACACATAGAAACCGACTCTATCATCAACTGACTCCACACTTCTTTCAACACATCATCTCGAGTGTCACTGTCACATCACTGCATCCCTTAGGTTCGTAATATATCTGTATTATTCTGGCACTTGTAATTTATACTTCAACAAATGAACAGCACACTCTCTGTACACAGATTATTATACTTTAATCTCTACAGAGCTCAGATACAGCTCCACACAAGCACCACACCTCCACTGAGAGACAGCCTGTCAATCTTCTTAGTGTCCACACGTTTACACAGCACTGCACATTATATATGTGTTTATTTACATCCCTTTTTGTGTCTTTCACAATTTTCAGCTTAGACCCAAACACTCAGGTGAATGTTCTCTTATGTTTTTCCTTTAATCTGCTCCAGTATTTAACTCACTGTATTATTCTCCTTATGTAAATTAATGTGGTGTTTATCAGTGCGTCACAAATCAAAGTCCTGCCGTCTCTCTCTCTCTCTCTCTTTTTTCTCTTTTTTTTTTTCTTAAGAGTGAGACCTAGGCCTTATGCGGTTGTCACGCAGGGTCAGCACACGCAGGCGTTAGATCTCGAGGCTTCAACGAGTGGAAGGAACTTAGACCCATGATCTCTTTTATCTCCCAATAAAAGCCAACAATGGAGATTTCAATTCTCTCTTCCTTTTTAATCCCCATTGACACACTTTCGTTAGTTTGTGGTTCTCTTTCACACACATTTATACAACACTCAGCTTTATAACTCCTTTCCCTTTTTATTCTTAACTAAGTTAATATCTAATAATCCTTCAGGAGCTCATGTGTTGGTCTCTAATGAAGGTTTATATATATTTTTTCTAAAACTCATATTTTATAACGTCCTCTTTTCAAGCTCATAGTGATTAGCACAATTTTAATAAAAGTCCTCTTTAAAAGGCTCATGTGATTTACCATTGAGAAAAGTCTTGAAAAAGGCTCATAGTGGTTATCTTTATCAATATCTTTCTCTATTAATTTCTAATCTCTTCTTCACAATCACCTCCTGCATTCATTCTTTTAACTGAGACTTTGTCCCACACTCTCAGTCTGAACAGGTCAAACACAGAAGGAGGAGGGCGGCCATTCCCCCTCACCTTTCAGCTCTCACTCAGAGACAAAAACAAACACACACCAGAGAGGGGCAAGTGAGACCAGCTCTACTCACACACTCAGACACACACACACAAACCCTTTTTCTTTCCCCAAGCACACACACACACACACACAGACACACTCACAGAACCTCCTAACACTCCAAATCACACACCAAGCTTGAACATCTAACAATACAACACACACACACACACACACGTTACCCCAAAGTCGACTCAGTAACACCACTACAGCGTGCTTTTAATTTCACTGCCGCTCCTTATTTCCTGTTGTAATTGATGCTCCTGATGAGGAGTAATAATTCACAGAGAGGCAGCGTCAAACAGTGTTCGTCGACAGTGTTTTGAGTGGGAACCCCACATTAAACCTTAGTTTACTCCAGTGACTGTGAACTGACCTCAGAAATCATCTAATGATTTTTCAGGATTTAACCCCGGCTAATCTCGCCTCTATAAAAGAGGGCTTCATCCAACAGCAGCTAACTACTCTATTTCCTCTTTTTCCTTAATTCTTCTATTTCTTCACTTTTGATCTTCTCATTTCCCTTCTATTCCTTCACTTTAACGTTACATAAGTTTTAACCAAATGCCACTGGGCCCCAGGGCCTCTAACTAATTTTAATATAATCCAATTTCACAATGACTCAAAGCTTACTTTCACGTAGTGACTAAAAAATTCATGTCTTACAACTTTAAGCAAAAAAGGGCCCTATTTACTAAAATCCGCATTTCAGTCATTTATTAGCTCACCTTATCGTTACTAATTAAGCCTTTCTACATTTATACTTCAACTTTTCCTTTCATTTTCTTTTTCTTCTGTTACATCTGTTTCTTTTACACTTTTACCATTACCTTATTACTATCTTTAAATTATTTTAATTTAAAACGGGGCGGCACGGTGGCGCAGCAGGTAGTGTCACAGTCACACAGCTCCAGGGACCTGGAGGTTGTGGGTTCGATTCCCGCTCCGGGGTGACTGTCTGTGAGGAGTGTGGTGTGTGTTCTCTCTGTGTCTGTGTGGGTTTCCTCCGGGTGACTGTCTGTGAGGAGTGTGGTGTGTTCTCTCTGTGTCTGTGTGGGTTTCCTCCGGGTGACTGTCTGTGAGGAGTGTGGTGTGTTCTCCCTGTGTCTGCGTGGGTTTCCTCCGGGTGACTGTCTGTGAGGAGTGCGGTGTGTTCTCTCTGTGTCCGCGTGGGTTTCCTCCGGGTGACTGTCTGTGAGGAGTGTGGTGTGTTCTCTCTGTGTCCACGTGGGTTTCCTCCGGGTGACTGTCTGTGAGGAGTGTGGTGTGTTCTCTCTGTGTCCACGTGGGTTTCCTCCGGGTGACTGTCTGTGAGGAGTGCGGTGTGTTCTCTCTGTGTCCGCGTGGGTTTCCTCCGGGTGACTGTCTGTGAGGAGTGCGGTGTGTTCTCTCTGTGTCCGCGTGGGTTTCCTCCGGGTGACTGTCTGTGAGGAGTGCGGTGTGTTCTCTCTGTGTCTGCGTGGGTTTCCTCCGGGTGACTGTCTGTGAGGAGTGCGGTGTGTTCTCTCTGTGTCTGCGTGGGTTTCCTCCGGGTGACTGTCTGTGAGGAGTGCGGTGTGTTCTCTCTGTGTCTGTGTGGGTTTCCTCCGGGTGACTGTCTGTGAGGAGTGTGGTGTGTTCTCCCTGTGTCCGCGTGGGTTTCCTCCAGGTGCTCCGGTTTCCCTCCCACAGTCCAAAAACACACGTTGCAGGTGTCTGTAGGTGTGAGTGTGTGAGTGCCTGTGTTGCCCTGTGAAGGACTGGCGCCCCCCTCCAGGGTGTATTCCCGCCTTGCGCCCAATGATTCCAGGTAGACTCTGGACCCACAGCGACCCTGAACTGGATAAGGGTTACAGATAATGAATGAATGAATGAATTTAAAACGAATAACACCCTTAGCACCATCAACATAATACTGCATTCACTAATGAGTCTAATACAGTGCAACCCTTCAACTATCAAACAGCTCAAATTCATGAAAAGCTCACCTTTTATTTGCCGGCTTTAAGCGAAGTCTTTATGAAGGAGCTGCCAGATGATGAAGGTCACAAAACGGATCCCATCCTCGTAGCCAAAATTCTTGTAGTTTACTTTCAGTATTGTAAAGAAGATGCTGAAAAAGACCTCTACACCGACACCATTCTTTTGTTGCAAAATGATCAAGTTTATTACAATGAAAAGAACAGCATCTAACAAGCTCCAGTAGACAGCTTACTGAGAAGAGTAGCCAATATCTTCTGACCTGTTAACTCAGGTTTAGTTTATACAGGTTGGTCAGTGTCAACATGTGGTGAATACTATGTCTTCTGTTTACTTCATTTCCTGTCCTGGTAAAGAGAGATGACTTGTGAGGACTTCCTGTCTTACTACCTCCAGGAAAACTGACCCAACATCCTATTCACACAGAGACAAAACCCCTATATAGGCATTCTATATAGTACATTCTATGTACTGCACCCACTCAATAACATATGCCTATGTAGACATTAAATTCTACTTCATTTTAATATACTTCATTACCATTCACAAACCTCATTTAGAAACGTTTAACACGTAGCATTCAACACAAATTGGTTTTCGAAAAGTTTGTTACCAAAGGCTCAAAGAATAACAGGTTCTTCAGAAGGAACCGTTACAGCAACCGTGGGCGAGTCAAGATAACGAAGCTCCAGAAAGAGCTCAGAGCCTCAAATAAAGCCCTATGGCACAGTGGAGCTGACGGGTCATTTATTGAGTGTAATATTTTTCTCTGTGGTGTACAGGAAAATGCAGCATCTGTGTGTTTTCTGTGGTTACTGACAGTGCACAAGTGCATCGTTCTGTTCACGAGCTCCTCAGGACGACTCAGGACTCTGCACCATTTCTGCACCATTTCCACATGTGCCTCATATCTCACTGTGATCTGACCACGCTGTAAACAGTGGATTAACCATGACTCTGTCCTGACTCTGTCCCTTTATCTCTGGCTCTGGAGCTGAATCAGACACAACTCCCACAGCGCCCCCCGCTGGTGACGTATCCTTGGTTCCTATCAAAACTGGAGGAAATGCAGGGGTTGTTTCACTGGAGAGAACCAAGTTTTTAAGAATCCTGAATGGAACCGGTTCAAGAACCAGAGTTGTTTTGGTGGAAATGAGCTATGGGTGGTAATTGGATCTGGGTGATGATGAGGATGATGATGATGATGAAGATGTAGTTGGTGATGATGATGTTGATGATGATGATGGTGATGAAGATGATGGTGATGAGGATGATGATGTTGATGATGATGATGGTGATGAAGATGATGGTGATGAATATGATGGTGATGATGATGATGATGATGATAATGAAGATGTAGTTGGTGATGATGATGGTGATGAAGATGATGGTGATGAGGATGATGATGTTGATGATGATGATGGTGATGAAGATGATGATGATGATAATGAAGATGTAGTTGGTGATGATGATGATGATGATGATGGTGATGAAGATGATGGTGTTGATGATGATGGTGATGATGGTGATGAAGATGATGGTGTTGATGATGATGGTGATGATGGTGATGATGATGATGGTGTTGATGATGATGATGATGATGATGATGATGATGATGATGGTGATGATGATGATGGTGATGATGATGATGGTGATGATGATGATGGTGATGATGATGATGATGGTGATGAAGGTGGTAATGTTGATGATGATGATGATGATGATGATAATGATGATGATGATGATGAAGATGAAGTTGATGATGATGAAGATGGTGGTGGTGTTTGTTAGACTACTGTCTGTGGACGTATCGGAGAGAGGAGTGTCCCGAGCCCCTCACCACCTACCAGATGAGACTCAGAGAGGTTTACACTCCACCAGAGGCTCAGAACAACAGCGGAGAACCCACACTAGCAGGAGACGTCTTCAGGTACGACACACACACACACACACACACACACACACACACACATATAAACGCACACACACTTATCAGTCTGAGTAATCTTAATTAATTGAATAATTAATCCCATGCTTATCTCCTGTGTAGTTACTCCATCATCCTCCTGGAGATCGCCACCAGGAACGACCCTGTTCCAGTAAGTGTGTGTGTGAGAGAGAGAGTGTGTGTGTGTGAGAGAGTGTGTGTGTCTCATTTTGAAAATATGCAAATAATCTCTCTCTCTGTCTCTCTCTCTCTATCTCTCTCTGTCTCTCTCTCTCTCTCTCTCTCTCTCTCTGTCTCAATCTGATAGAGTGTGT
>NC_089804.1:1899639-1911849 GCF_029633855.1 Hoplias malabaricus | reverse complement strand
ACACACTCTATCAGATTGTTCAGTTAAATACATTTCTAAATAACCAGTTCATTTCAGTACAGTTTAAATCAGTTTAAGTGAACGCGCGTGTGTGTGTGTGTGTGTGTGTAGACGCCCGTACCTGCTCCATGGCTAACTGTCAGTACGGCTGTGCGGTGATGAAGGGCGAGGTCATCTGCCAGTGTCCGTCGCCAGGGTTACGACTGGGTCAGATCAAAGGACTGTGTGGGTAAGTCACACTTCATCAGCCTCAGTTTGTGGAGTTAACACACAGCGCCCTGAGTGTGTGTAAACAGGGCAGTCGTCACGGTAACAGCACACACACTACATCAAACACAGCTCTGACTCCTCCTGCTTTCCTCATCACTCTGTTACTCCACACACACTCGGCTCCGTGTGTCCGCAGATATCGACGAGTGTGTGACGGGGGAGGCCAGGTGTCCGAGGTTTCGGAAGTGTGTGAACACGTTCGGCAGCTACATCTGCAAATGCCACAAGGGCTTCGAGCTGCGCTACGTCAACGGCAAATACCAGTGCACAGGTCAGAGGCAACACACAGACACCTGGAGCTTACCACATATCATTAGAGGACTGCTGTTATAACTGTGTGTGTGTGTGTGTGTGTGTGTTTTAGATCAAAATGACCAGTCTCTCTGCCACGACAAGCCAGGATTCAAGAAGTGCAAATGTAAACCCGGCACCTACGGCAAGGACTGCAAACGTATGTATGTGTGTATGTGTGTGTGTGTGTGTGTGTGTGTGTGTGTGTGGAGGGGAGGGGGGGAGGACTCTGTTATTTATATTTCAGGCTCAGCACTGCAGAAACTGCACTGTGTAACATTTAGAGGAGGGTAGGAAACCCTCCCACCATCTCTTTCCCCACTGATTTCAGTACAGTGCTGTAAAAATGAATTACACTAGGGGGAGCCCAAACTTACCTAGAGTTTCTTAAACTCTTAGCTCCACCACACAGTCTGATTGGTTGAATGAATTGGAACAATGAATTCTGTTTTTTTCTCAGCTCCTATTAAAGTAACAATCGAGCCGGCCAGACCTGCTACAACGGCAAAACCGACAACAAAGATGGCCATCACCACAACAACAACAACAACTACCACAACTACCACCCCTTCAACAACAACCACAACACAAAGACCTACAACACCACAGAACTACCACCAGCACTAAGACAACCCCTGCAACACTGTTCCAACCACTATCGCTGTGACAACAGCAGTTCCAACAACTGTGGCTACCACAACAATTTCAACCACTGTTGCTACGACAACACTTCCAACCACTGCAGCCACAACAAAAGTGCCAACCACGGTGGCCATGACAACACTTCCAACACTGTCACTACAACAGAAGTTCCAACCACAGTTGCTAAGACAACAGCTCTGACTACGGTTGCCACGACAACACTCCCAACCACTACTGCCCCAACAACAGTTCCAACCACGTTTCCAACAACCACAGAGTTACCAACCACAACAACCAGGAAATCTACCACAACATTTGCCACAACAACAACATCCACAACAGTTGCTATGACAACTACCATTACAACCACAACTACCATTGTCCCGACAACCCCAGTAGCTCCTCCAACACCAGCAGTGCCATCTACGGAAACAGTGCTCACCACAACACTGGACAACCGCATCCAGAAGGAGATAACTCAGAAACCTCGCGGAGATGTACACAGTAAGTACATTGTGTCTATATCTGTGTGTGTGTGTGTGACAGACACAGTGTTACCCTTATTAGGAGATTATCAAAGCTGGTTCAAAGCAGCTGACACTCAGTCCCAAGGATCTGGCAACCCTCACAAGTTTAACTGCTTATACTTCAGCTGGCACAAATGTAAATCATGATTACACACACACACACACACACACACACACACACACACACACACACATACACACACACACACTGTAAGATATCAGCCCTCTCTGCCTGGTCTGTCTTGAACTGTATCACTGTGCCCTTGCTAGTTTTTTTAAGTGTACTCTAAGGAGAATGGGGACACTCTGCAGAAGTTTTCAGGTCACTGGAGTGTTAGGATGTAAATGAACCTGGACCTGCACAGAGAGGCTGGGACCCTCAAGACCTTATGTGTGTTCAGAGACTGTGAGCGGTGAAAATCAAGCCAGAGGATTCCCCTTATAAGAATTTCACTAGGACCACTGCACCATGTGACCCCATCATGAACTGTGTAATTTGAGGTGATGCTGAATATAAGGTCCCTTAATATTTCATGATGTTTTTAAGTGTGTAAGGAATACAAGTCCACTACAAAGGGACCCTGTGCAAAGGAACAATCCTGACTAATGTTTACTCCTGTCTCCACAGTTCCCAGGAACCCAGAGAGAACAGTGTGTTTGATCTGGACTTTGACATTGAGCTGGGGAACACGGGCGAATATGCTCGAGATGATCCGGGTAAATCTCCACCGAACCACACAGATTACAGTCTTTACACCCTGCAGAGACTAACCTACGTGTGTGTGTGTGTGTGTGTGTGTGTATGTGGTGTTGTGTGTGTGTGTGGTGTGAAGTCACAGGATCATTGAGCTGCTCCTTTGATAGAGAATTTGTAGCTGGATGACTGACCGGAGGGAGATGTGCGCTGGAAGACAGTCAATGATCCAGAAGGTGAATTACAGTTAAATGACAAAGAGAGCATTACAGTTGTTTCAACACAGTTACTGCACATTACAGTTGTTTCAACACAGTTACGCCGACTTTACAGTCACTCCAACACAGTTATGGCACTTTACAGTCACTTCATCATAGTTACAGCTACTTTACAGCGCCTTCATTACAGTTACGGCAACTTTACAATCGCTTCATCATAGTTACTGTGACTTTACAGTCGCTTCATCACAGTTACGGCAACATTACAGCCACTTCATCACAGTTACAGCGACTTTACAGTCGCTTCAGCACAGTTATGACGACTTTACAGTCGCTTCATCACAGTTACAGCAAATTTACAGTCGCTTCAACACAGTTACACCGACTATACAGTCACTCCAACACAGTTACGGCAACTTTACAGTCACTTCATCATAGTTACGGCTACTTTACAGCCGCTTCAACACAATTACGGCAACTTTACAATCGCTTCATAATAGTTACGGTGACTTTACAGTTGCTTCATCACAGTTACAGCAACATTACAGTCGCTTCATCACAGTTATGACGACTTTACAGTCGCTTCATCACAGTTACGGCAACATTACAGTCGCTTCAGCACAGTTATGACAACTTTACAGTCACTCCAACACAGTTACGGCGACTTTACAGTCACTTCATCATAGTTACGGCTACTTTACAGCCGCTTCAACACAATTACGGCAACTTTACAATCGCTTCATCATAGTTACGGTGACTTTACAGTTGCTTCATCACAGTTACGGCAACATTACAGTCGCTTCATCACAGTTATGACGACTTTACAGTCGCTTCATCACAGTTATGGCAACATTACAGTCGCTTCATCACAGTTACGGTGACTTTACAGCCACTTCATCACAGTTACAGCAACTTTACAGTCGCTTCAGCACAGTTATGACGACTTTACAGTCGCTTCATCACAGTTACAGCAACTTTACAGTCACTTCAACACAGTTACACCGACTTACAGTCACTCCAACACAGTTACGGCGACTTTACAGTTGCTTCATCACAGTTACGGCAACATTACAGTTGCTTCAGCACAGTTATGACGACTTTACAGTCGCTTCATCACAGTTACAGCAAATTTACAGTCGCTTCAACACAGTTATGGCAACTTTACAGTCACTTCAACACAGTTACACCGACTTTACAGTCCCTCCAACACAGTTACGGTGACTTTACAGTCACTTCATCATAGTTACGGCTACTTTACAGCCGCTTCAACACAATTACGGCAACTTTACAATCGCTTCATCATAGTTACGGTGACTTTACAGTTGCTTCATCACACACTCTATCAGATTACAGTAATGGCAACATTACAGTCGCTTCATCACAGTTACAGTGACTTTACAGTCGCTTCATCACAGTTACAGTGACTTTACAGTCACTTCATCACAGTTACAGCAACTTTACCGTTGCTTTAACACAGTTACAGTGACTTTACAGTCGCTTCAACAGTTACGGTGACTTTACAATCACTTCATTACAGTTATGGCAACTTTACAATTGATTCATTACAGTTACGGCGACTTTACAGTCACTTCATCACAGTTACAGCAACTTTACCGTTGCTTTAACACAGTTACTGTGACTTTACAGTCACTTCATTACAGTTACGGCAACTTTACCGTTTCTTTAACACAGTTACTGTGACTTTACAGTCACTTCATTACAGTTATGGCAACTTTACAATCGCTTCATTATAGTTACGGTGACTTTACAGTCACTTCATCACAGTTACGGTGACTTTACAGTCACTTCATCACAGTTATGGCAACTTTACCGTTGCTTTAACACAGTTACTGTGACTTTACAGTCACTTCATTACAGTTATGGTAACTTTACAATCGATTCATTACAGTTACAGCAACTTTACAATCCCTTCATTACAGTTACAGTGATTTTACAGTCGCTTCAACGCAGTTATCGCAACTTTACAATAGATTCATTACAGTTACGGTGACTTTACAATCACTTCATTACAGTTACAGTGACTTTACAGTCGCTTCATCACAGTTACGGCGACTTTACAGTCTCCTCAACACAGTTACAGAGACTTTACCGTCGCTTCAACAAAATTACTGTGACTTTACAGTCGCTTCATCACAGTTACGGGGACTTTACAGTCGCTTCAACACAGTTACGCTGACTTTACAGCCACTTCATCACAGTTACAGCGACTTTACAGTCGCTTCAGCACAGTTATGATGACTTTACAGTCACTTCAGCACAGTTACGGCGACTTTACGGTCGCTTCATCACAGTTACGGCACAATTACAGTCGCTTCATCACAGTTAAGGTGACTTTACAGTCACTTCATCACAGTTATGGCAACTTACAGACACTTCAACACAGTTATGGCGACTTTACAGTCGCTTCATCACAGTTACACCAACTTTACCGTGGCTTCATCACAGTTACAGCAACTTTACAGTCGCTTCAAAACAGTTATGCAGACTTTACAGCCACTTCATCACAGTTATGGTGACTTTACAGTCGCTTCATCACAGTTACACCAACTTTACCGTGGCTTCATCACAGTTACACCAACTTTACCGTGGCTTCATCACAGTTACAGCAACTTTACAGTAGATTCAAAACAGTTGCACCAAATTTACAGTCACTTCAACACAGTTACACCAACTTTACCGTGGCTTCATCACAGTTACAGCAACTTTACAGTAGATTCAACACAGTTGCAGCAACTTTACAGTCACTTCAACACAGTTATGGTGACTTTACGGCCGCTTCATCACAGTTACACCAGCTTTACGGTCACCTCAAAACTTCAATCACACAACAACACCACCTTTACCATTAACCCAACATATTTAGAGTCACAAAACATTGTTAATATATCACTTTTAATAAAAGAATATTCTTTGTCAGTTATAACCTCACCTTAAACTACACCATCTTTTAACAAACAGTGTTGAACACACTTTACATGGAGTTACGACATTACACTGGAAGGCCACATTAAACAAGGCATTTTAAAATCAATAGAATAAAAGGAATAGGCAGAGGTTTCACCAAACCTTTAGCAAACACTCCCCACACACACACACACAAGGTTAATGGATAAAGAGGAAGGTTCCACCTCAGTGGCTTCCCTTTTAACCACAGAACACTCAGACCAGGCTACGTCACTCAGAACATCCAATTACACACACACACACACACTTGAACACACACACATACATACATACACAAAGAGTAACACTTCAGAGTACATCAGCCAGAGCAGAATAAACACACAGAGAGAGAGAAAGACAGAGAGAGAGAGAGAGAGAGAGAGAGAGAGGGAGGGAGAGGGAGAGAGAGAGAGCACTTAAGGGAGGTGGAATGCACTGCAGCACAGAGGATGAGAGAGAAAGAAGCTGGAGAAAAAGAGAGAAAGAACCAACACTTAGTGTTCTACTCCGAGCATGTTGAGCTGATGGAACAGAACGAACAACTGATTGGTGAAAACTCTCACTCATCCTCAGGTGGGCGGTATCTGACAGTACCAGAGCCAACAACTGCACGAAGCTTCAGAGGGGCGCGGCTTACTATCCCTTTAGCCCCACCTCCAACCTCGACTCGGCAAGGAGGCGATCTGTGTCTTTCCTTTAGGCACCGCCTCCATGGCCATCACCTGGGCTCCCTGCAGCTGTTTGTGAGAAAGGGGCGGAGCCACAGCCCCGCCATCTGGACCAGAACCGGAGGCCAAGGCTGGAGACACACCCAGGTCACACTGTGGGGGCGGGGCTTAGAGAGCGTGAGTGCAGCGGCGCTTATTTACATGTTGACTTAGTGATCAGTAAATAAAATCAGGCTTGTTAATCTGTGTGTGTGTGTGTGTCTGTGTGTGTGTGTGTGTGTCTGTGTGTGTGTGTGTTTCAGGTGGTGTTAAAGGGCGAGAGAAGGAAAGGGAGGAGTGGAGAGATCGCGGTTGATGATTTCACTTTGCGGCGAGGGGCCTGCAGTGAAGAAAGAAGATAGTAACACATACACACACACACACACACACACACACACACACACACACACACACACACATGAACATTTGTTATTATAGAGGTACTCAGGATTGGCGACATTTTTATCGAGCTAATTAACAGACATAAGTATTTATACCTGAATTGTGAATGTTCAGATTGTATTTATCAGTTTTTTCTTTAATAAATGATTGATTATATTTATATGGCATTGGGAAATCATGGAATATTTAACGATGTAATATGAATATTTAGTGGAAGTAAACCTTTCCTAAGGAGCCCCAACATTGACCTCTTCTTGGCCTAGATTTGTGTTTCTGATGATTTTAAACTTGAATTAGGAACTTATTACTTTTTAAAATCTTAACATTTCACCACCTCATACTTTCAATCATAAAAAATATATCATTAAAATTCTGAATTTACGCCATTTTCAATATTTCAAACCGATCAAATGGCGTATAATTGTAAACAAAGAAATGTAGCTAAATTTAATTAAAATATTGAAAATTCAGATTCCGTCAGTGATTCGGCTCCTTACACTTTTCCTCTTCAGAACCTGAACTTTACGAAGCAGCCGCTGTGTGCAATGTTTCAGTTTAAACCTCTCAGTGACTCTGCTAGTGATAAACCGACCGTTTCCCTTCCTCTACGGCCATATAAGGAGTTGTGGGTGTGTCTTAATGAAGGTTGTATTTGAAAGTCTCTACGATCATGTCCCGTGGGAATTCTCACACTTCCCGCTTTAATCGCTGAAACTACAGGGAAACTACAGACGGAGAGAGCTGTGATTCCCATTCATTTTTCTCATAGTGAGATCCAGCTCAGACCCATAACTCCTAACATGGGCGTGGTGCCCCCTACAGAATGATGCAGGAGTTCAGAGGTCAGTGTCGGGTTTACGCAACAACCACTAAATACCCTCCGCGTACCGAACTAAATCTCATACTTTAATTTACGTTAAAGTATTCCCTCCTTTTCTACGACTGTCTCCTGAAGAGACACAAAGAAGACATAATAAAAGTCTTGGTTATTTTTATTATTTTTGTGTGGATTTAGTTCGGATGCAGATTTGATTGTGAATTTCAGGTCTGTTTTATTGATCATTTCCACATCATTAAAACATTTAATTACATTTGTTTATTCGGTAATAGCTGTGTTATAAATGCCTGGCGATATTGAAAAACACAACTTCACTTGAATATTTGAAATTATTATTTCAAAACAATTAGAAATTACAGTCCTATGTTTACAATAAACAAGAGGAAGTGTTGGATCAAATCTTTATCGTATTCATTTTATTGAACATTTAATTTAAAAACTGACAAAACATGCGTTACATGCGTTCTGTGAGAGATCAGACATCACAGGATCAGATGATAACTCAGACATTATTCTGATTGGAAATAAATCTGTATAATTATGGCTCTAATGAATATTTAATGTTGAATTTTGTGATGATTTTTTGGGGGTAATTTGTATTTAATTTGAAATTATTGTAATGAAATTTTGATCTTCATTTACAGTATTAATAATCACACGTCGTGTTGAGTCTGAATTTAGCAACTTTTCGCCGTTTGTTTAGATTTAAAGCTGTTTTAATGTAATCACTGTCATCAAAACTACGGCGTCACATCGATGTCCGTGGACTGACGATATATCGCCCTGCACTTCACTGACGTAATATGATTTTAATAATGTGGAAACAATGTTAATACCATATAGCACTTTTTCATTTACCTAATCTCACCGTATAATAAAACATTTATAACACGAGCAGTTATAATAATAAAACTGACAGCTCTGTAGTCACTGGTTTCAGTTTTTTATTAAAACAGTCCTGGACTCTTCTCTCCGCCTCGTTTTCATGAGATGTTTATTGTGTTCATGGTGCTCACCTGATTTTGAGTGACGTTACAGTAAAGGTCAAAATGTAATAACCATCCAGGTCTGTTTATGAATCAGTTATTAACTGTGTAATTAAATGTATATACTGCTCAGTGTTCAGTCTGTGGTGATGCGGGACGTTGTCTCTCTGATTGTCAGTATTTTACTGCAGTTTTTTTTGGTTTGACTGATTTATTTTTGTTATTGATCGTTTGTATGATTGTAATAACATTTTTATTACCAAAGCCTTGCAACTTGTACATTGTAAATAACCTCCAGTCTTTGTACACTTGAGTGTTGAATATGTTACAAACCTTTTTATAAAAAATAAAGGGCACTGGTCATATTTTATGACTATGTTTATGCTACGTCTCACGAATCAGTTTGTTTCCATTAATTAATTAATCATATTTGTTTTGTTCTGTTATTTTCATTAAATTTTAGAAAAAAAAAACGCTTCAGACCCAACAAACTCAACATGTGTTTATTAACATTGTTATAAGGCCGTAAGCTCAAGATGCTGACTTGCATCTGTGAGCGCTGCTGCAAATCAATAAAATCAGGTCGTCTGCAACATTTCATTAGTTTGTAAATGGTTTATAACTTTGTAATTAACTGTAAACACTTCACACTTATATACACACTGTACAAACAGAGGAACAATGCATGACATAATATATTCACTATGTACACGGAAGGAAACGTCTATCAGAGACGCTATAAACCCGCAGGTAAATGATGTAATGTCTAGAATTTGTTTAAGGTGGACTTCAGAGTTGAAGACTGGTGTCTGAGGTGTTTATTGTTTAGAAAGGTGTTTGAAATCCATGTGCTTCTCGGCCAAGTTCAGAAATCTGAAAGCTTTGTTCCAGTGTGTGTGTGTGTGTGTGTGTGTGTGTGTGTGTGTGTTTGAAATGGAAAAGACACTATGCCGTAAATATGACTTTATTCATGGCACTTTATTCCAAGAAGTGTTAATGAGAGAGAGAGAGAGAGAGAGAGAGAGAGAGAGAGAGAGAGAGAGGGAGGGAGTCTTTGAGGACCCTCGGCAGGTGGAAGTTTCTGGACCCTTCTTCAAGGCGTCATGGTAACCACGTCTCCACTTTGATGTGCGTTTGAAGGGTTATTTGTTCCCATGGGAACAGGCTTTGACCCCACTGGCCTCACAGAGCAGAACCTTCCAGAACCAACCGGATGTTTAACTTTTCTGCTCCAGTGCTGAAAGTGTTCAATCGCTGTCCACTCGTCGTTGGTCGATTAGTCCTGGCTCCATCGCTCCAGGGAATGCCGTTCCACTGTTCCACAGTTCCACTGCTCCACAGACCAGCGCTGGGAGCTCAGCCAACACTTAGCTCTGAGCACGGTGAGGGTAGGCCACAGTGTGTGTGATCACGGGAGAGTGCACCTGGAAAACACACACACAACAAATGGAGCATTATCACAGCTAGCGCTCAGCTAGCATTAGCGTGGAGGTAATTACAGCCCCGGGGGGCAGAAGCGGTGGGCCCTTTTACGACCTCCGGCTGTTCCTCCGCAGACGGCTGCGCTCGCTTTGAAGCAGCACTCGGGAATTACAGCAGCAGCACGGGCTTCAGAGGACCACGTCTCCGCAGAACCACACCCGCTGCACACACTGTTATTACCCCCACCCTCCCGGGCCTCTGCCCCACACAGAACCCTTCACTCCGTCAGCTTCACACACACCAGGGGGCGCTAAAGACACACTGACCACACTACAGACGGGTTAAAGTGTAAATACACAGGTTTTAAAGAGCTACACTGTTAATCAGATGGAACTACAGAGAGGTTAAGGTGGAACTAAAGAGATATTAAGGAAGCGCTAGGGAATTTAAGGTGGAACTACAGAGATATTAATGAAGACACATTAAGGTGGAACTACAGAGATATTAATGAGGACACATTAAGGTGGAACTACAGAGATATTAATGAAGACACATTAAGGTGGAACTACGGAGATATGAATGAGGACACATTAAGGTGGAACTACAGAGATATTAATGAAGACACATTAAGGTGGAACTACAGAGATATTAATGAAGACACATTAAGGTGGAACTACGGAGATATGAATGAGGACACATTAAGGTGGAACTACAGATATATTAATGAGGACACATTAAGGTGGAACTACAGAGATATTAATGAGGACACATTAAGGTGGAACTACAGAGATATTAATGAAGACACATTAAGGTGGAACTACAGAGATATTAATGAAGACACATTAAGGTGGAACTACAGAGATATTAATGAGGACACATTAAGGTGGAACTACAGAGATATTAATGAAGACACATTAGGGTGGAACTACAGAGATATTAATGAGGACACATTAAGGTGGAACTACAGAGATATTAATGAGGACACATTAAGGTGGAACTACAGAGATATTAATGAGGACACATTAAGGTGGAACCACAGAGATGTGGAACTGTGTTCTCTGAACAGAGGAACACAGTGCTTCCTGACGTTGGAACACGTCCTGTGGATTACTGTTGGATAATGACTAGTTTCTCTGCACACCTACAGAGAGGGTTGCCAGATTGTTTCTGTGCTTCCAGGCTTAGCCTGCTCAAGACGGATAATGATGTCATGGTACACAGTGAACCTTGAGAAGTGTGTGTGTGTGTGCATGTGTGTGTGTGTGTGTGTGTGTGTGTTTTACATGTATGGAAAGTGTGTTATCGGGGACTGAGTGGGCTGTGGAATGCTTTTAGACGCGAGTCCCCTGTCACTCACAGAGAACTACTCCAGATCTCATGTGAAAGTCTCTGTAACTAAAGAGTACAGCTAAAATTAAAGTGCTAATGTCTACTGACTCTGTGCGGCGTGTAAATAAATCGGTTGATGATGATAATGTTGTAATGTGGTGAATATCACTATCAGACTCTACCCTCTCCTTAATGTCTCTGTATTTTTATTCTAGACAACACTGAGATCAGACGGAAAGACAAAGGAGACTTTAGCTTAAGTCTCCTGCTGCTCAGCTGTGTCTCCTGAAACCTCAGTGATCACACGTGTCTCCTCTTGAGTTTCTGTGGAGATCTCAGTAAATTCACAGACTGTGCCTTTATATATCTCCCATGGCTCATGTCTCTATTTTGTCTCGTTCCTTTCTCCTAAGGGATTTTAATGGAATCAGGAACGTCTCCTTCGCGAGTACAGAGCGATCTACACTGTCACAAAAGTGGTGCAGTAGAGGTGCATTATTGTCACAAACCGTGTAATGTAGCTTTAAATGCACAGCAGTGGTGTTAAAGTCCAGTTGTCTTCCCCGATTAAAGGTGCAGTGCATGTGTTACGTCTAGTGGCGTCTCTCTCTCTCTCTCTCTCTCTCTCTCTCTCTCTCTCTCAGTAACTGTTAAAGGGCTCTGATTGGCTGACTGGATTTGGGCGGGACAGATATAACCTGGTGGTTGGCTCCTCCTCTTCCTCCCTGCCATTGCTGCTTCCTGTTGTGTGGTGAAGGACTGCTGTGTGTGTAACTCTGCTGGTAACCGTAGTATTGTCCTCCTAAGGCTGAAACTGTAGAGCAGTGGTCACCAACCTTTTTATGGGAGAGTTTTCTGACATGCTTCTTTTGAACGATCAGAATATCCTCCCTGCTCTCTTCAGGCGACTGTACGTATAA
>NC_089804.1:1834639-1894639 GCF_029633855.1 Hoplias malabaricus | reverse complement strand
ATCTCCTGCTCCTGACAACGGGTGTTGTGGAGATACGAGGTTTGTGAATGGGATGAGTTTGTAAATCTGGTGCTGGATCAGTGGTTCTGAGCTGGACTCTGTTCCAGCCGTCAGTCGTGTAACTGTGAGTGCTCTGTGTGTGTGATGTGGGGGTTTGCTCGAGGCCGAGGTGAGTAACGAACAGAACGTGAGAAAGTATTTATAGAGCGGCCAGGGGGGAACACGAGGGGAGAGTTCACAGCTGCTCTCTCTCTCTCTCTCTCTCTCTCTCTCTCTCTCTCAGGTGTTATAATTATGGCTGAATCTAATGTGGATCTGAAGGAGGATGAAAAGCTGTTGGAGTTCTTCACTCAGCAAATACAGCTGCTCAAAGAGAAAGCAGGTTTGAGTAACAGACTTTATATGGTGCGTTATGGTGATTTTGGGTAATATTTAAAGTTTGTAGGGTATTTTATAAGTACATTATGTAAACCAATGGGGATGGGGAGTGTCTCCCAAAAGTTACAGAGTGCAGTTTCTGCTGTGCTGAGCACGGAGTACAGCGACAGAGGCTCTATTCTCCGTTTTACAGCTCAGTGCACATCACATTATTACTGTAGAAGGTTGTTCCTATGTTGGGTCTGCTACTGACTTTTTTTTGTAAATATTATACATATCATGGTCAATAGATCAATATTACATTCACATTTTTTAAACATGAGATATGTCCTTGGGGTATAATGTTGCATTAATTGGATCTTTTTTTGTATTGGACTTTAACAAATAAAACCTCTATATTTTCTGAGACTCTACAAAACCTTGTGACTCCTTAAACACTCTCTGTTACTATCTGTGAACTGTCACTGGGGGTGCTGATGATACTGAGGATGCTGATGATACTGATGTTGTTGTTGTGGCGATGGTGTTGTTGTGGCGATGGTGTTGTTGTGATGATGTTGTTGTGGTGATGGTGTTTTGGTGATGGTGTTGTTGTGGCGATGGTGTTGTTGTGATGATGTTGTTGTGGTGATGGTGTTTTGGTGATGGTGTTGTTGTGGCGATGGTGTTGTTGTGGCGATGGTGTTTTGGTGATGGTGTTATTGTGGCGATGGTGTTGTTGTGGCGATGGTGTTGTTGTGATGATGTTGTTGTGGTGATGGTGTTGTTGTGGTGATGGTGTTTTGGTGGTGTTGTTGTTGTGGCGATGGTGTTGTTGTGGTGATGGTGTTGTTGTGGCGATGGTGTTGTTGTGGTGATGGTGTTGTTGTGGTGATTGTGATGTTGTGGTGATGGTGTTTTGGTGATGGTGTTTTGGTGATGGTGGTGTTGTGGCGATGTTGTTGTGGTGATGGTGTTGTTGTGGTGATGGTGGGGTTGTGGTGATGGTGGGGTTGTGGTGATGGTGATGTTGTGGCGATGGTGTTGTTGTGGTGATGGTGTTGTTGTGGCGATGGTGTTGTTATGGTGATGGTGGGGTTGTGGTGATGGTGTTTTGGTGATGGTGGTGTTGTGGCGATGTTGTTGTGGTGATGGTGGGGTTGTGGTGATGGTGGGGTTGTGGTGATGGTGATGTTGTGGTGATGGTGTTTTGGTGATGGTGTTGTTGTGGCGATGGTGTTGTTGTGGCGATGGTGTTGTTGTGGTGATGGTGTTGTTGTGGTGATGGTGTTGTTGTGGTGATGGTGTTTTGGTGGTGTTGTTGTTGTGGCGATGGTGTTGTTGTGGCGATGGTGTTGTTGTGGTAATGGTGTTGTTGTGGTGATGGTGTTGTTGTGGTGATGGTGTTTTGGTGCTGGTGTTGTTGTGGCGATGGTGTTGTTGTGGTGATGGTGTTGTTGTGGCGATGGTGTTGTTGTGGTGATGGTGTTGTTGTGGCGATGGTGGGGTTGTGGTGATGGTGGGGTTGTGGTGATGGTGATGTTGTGGTGATGGTGTTTTGGTGATGGTGGTGTTTGATGATGGTGTTGTTCTGGTGATGATTGTACGCAGTGCTGCAGGCATCGGTGCGCGAGGAGAAGAAGCTGCTGGTGGAGAACAGTAAACTGAAGAAAGACATTGATGAGCTGAAGAGACAACTGCAGGAAACACGCAAGAGAAAATCCAGTGAGAACACACAAAAACAAACATACACACACACACACTTATATATATATATATATATATATATATATATATATATATATATATATATATATATTCATTCATTCAGTGTCAGGAACCCTTATCCAGTTCAGGGCGGTGGTGGGTCCGGAGCCTACCTGGAATCACTGGGCACAAGGCAGGAACACACTCTGAGGGGGCGCCAGTCCTTCACAATGTGACACACACTCACACATTCACTCACACCTACGGGTGCTACACAGGGAGAACACACCACACTCCTCACAGACAGTCACCCAGAGGAAACCCACGCAGACACAGAGAGAACACACCACACTCCTCACAGACAGTCACCCAGAGGAAACCCACACAGACACAGAGAGAACACACCCCACTCCTCACAGACAGTCACCCAGAGGAAACCCACACAGACACAGAGAGAACACACCCCACTCCTCACAGACAGTCACCCAGAGGAAACCCACACAGACACAGGGAGAACACACCACACTCCTCACAGACATTCACCCGGATATATATATATATATACACACAAAAATTCTCACACACACACACAGATCGGTGTTGATTGCAGCACTTTTATAGTGAAATGTAGAGAATGAAAGAAAACAAAAAACTCATAAAAATAAATTTGAATCATCTATGTTTGTGTGTGTTTCAGTGAAGCTCCATCAGGAGAGGGTTCTGACCGCATCTATAGCAGCGATGAAGTCCAGTGCACCTGAGATTTTACAACAAGCTGCCCCCACACAACCTTCTACTGCCCCCACAGAACAGAGGAGACCCCCACACAGACACACAGAGGCCAGGAGGACGAGAGAAAGGACAGGTACCCCCCCCACCCCACACACCCACACACCCACACACATACACACACACACACACACACACATACATACATACACACGCATACACACGCACACACCCACAAACACACACACGTGTGCACGCGCACACACACACGCAGACACTCACAAACACACATGCTCACGCGCGCACACACACGCACACACACACACAAACACACACACCTGTATTTATCTGCCATCTCTCTCTCTCTCTCTGTCACTCTCTCTCTTTCTTTCTGTTTCTTTGTCTCTCTCACTCTCTCTGTCTTTCTCTCTGTCTCTCTCTCTCTCTCTCTCTCTCTCTCTGTCTTTCTCTCTGTCTCTCTCTCTCTCTCTCTCTCTCTCAGGAGTGGCGTGTGCTCTGGATCAGAGGTCTGATGTGTCCAGGTTGGATTTACGGATCGGACGAATCCTCTCAGTTCGGAATCATCCAGACTCTGAATCACTGTATGTACAGGAGGTGGATGTAGGAGACTCCGCCCCCAGGAACGTGGTCAGTGGACTGGCCAATCACGTGCCTCTAGAGCAGGTGGGAACCATGCCAACCATAATTAACTCTTCAAACTCTATGCTTAAAGTTCATTCACTTTCACTGTAATATGAATTATTCATTAATTGTGAGGAATATTTCAGTCTCCATAATGAATATTTATTAAACACTGTAAATTAATCAGAATACACTATTCATTTTTCTGTATCTGACATGAAGTACTCAGTATTTGATCTGAATTATTCAATATCTGCTTTGAATTTTGCAGCATGCGGAGTGAATTATTCAGTAGCTATAATAAATTATTCATTATCCACTGTTAATTATTCTGAATGTTTTATGAAATATTCTGTACCTACATTTAATTATTAAGGATCTACTTTTATTATAATTATGAATCTACATTGAATTATTCAGTGTCTACTATGAATTGTCCTGTGTCTACTCTGCAGTATTCAGTATGCTCTCTCTCTCTCTCTCTCTCTCTCTCTCTATATATATATATATACATATATATTTCACTGGTAGGGGTGTGGGGGTGTAGTGGGACGTTGTGTGTGTGTGTGTGTGTGTGTTGTCCGTCCTGCTGGGGTAAAAGTGTAAAAGCAGAAGTGAGCATAGCCTCCATATTTCTGAGCCTCTGAGAAATGAACTCCTCTGAGTTTTGGAGTCAGGTTTATTTCTGGGTCCCAGGCTCCCTGTTTATAGCTTCTCAAGGAGTGTGTGTGTGTGTGTGTTTACTCTTTCAGCTGTTCAAGATCATTGGTGTCTTAAGCAGCACCTGCCAAGTCTCCTCCACACATTCTGAGTGTGTGTGTGTGTGTGTGTGTGGTAAAAGACCACCGTATTAACAGTACATCTACCCTACTTCTTTCTTCCCTTCATTCAAACCGTGTATCTACACCTTTGTCGTTTTTCGTATTTTGATAGTTCTCCTCCAAGCGTGTTGAGCTGAAGCAGTGTGAAAAGTAATGGTGGTGGGTTTCACACGTCGGAGGAAACGTGTGCTCCTCATGGTCTAAGGTTGTGGTCAGGGTGTTGTAGATAATGGAGAACTGACCAAATCTGACCAAAGATTACCATTTCCTTCTCTGTTGAAGTTACTATAATGTCTTCTTTCTGATAGTGACGATATGCTGTGTGTGTGTGTGTGTGTGTGTAGTTGCAGGACAGGCTAGCAGTTCTCCTGTGTAATGTAAAACCAGTCAAAGTGCGAGGAGTCCAATCTCAGGCTCGGCTCATTTGTGCTGTCAATCAAGACAAGATGGAGCCTTTAGACCCACCCAGTGGAGCCCAGCCAGGGGACAGGGTCACCTTCCACAGCTTCCCGGGTAAGCACACACACCCCCCACTGACACACACACACACACACACACACACACACACACACATTCACAGACACACACACACACACCACAATATTACACTTTTCATACAGTTCAACTTTCATAGCTACGGCTCTCCTGAGAGAAGATACAGGATCTCCACCTGATCTTCAAATGTAGTGTTTGCGTCTCTAGAAACATAAATCAGAGATATCCAGACTGTGCTTGTGCCTGTGGTGTAATGTTAAATTAAGAAAGACAGGACCAATATTGATGTCTCTGAACTTGCCCATGCTGGTGACCTCTTTAGCAAGAACCTCAAGATAATGAATGGATCCCTGCCTGCTCTGTCATGTGCAGCTCAGTTATCCAAACTGAAGGACTCTTATTTTGGAGACATTAAGAGAAACCCTAAGAACAATCATGGAGAGTATTCTGGAGAAACCTTGTTTATCAGAGTTGATTAAGCTGAATACAGGTGAAGGGGGCTCTCTAGTGGTTCAGTGCCTTTTGGTGCTTTTCCACGGCATTCAACCTACTTGACTCTGCTCGGCTCTTTTGGTTTTCCACTGGCCAAATCTGTTCCTGGTTTCTGGAACCATGTTCCTTTTTAGTCTATGTTCATGTACAGTTTCAACCAAGCAGAGTAGGTACTAAACGTTAGGTGTTAACTCTGCAGAGCTCAGACCCGCCAATCACCACAAAATGCAAAGCTCCAGCACAAAACCGCTGCTTGTAAAATCTGTGAAGTTTTAGCAACTTTCACATTTGTTTTTCTCTGACTCACAGCAGCGATTTGTAACATTCTCCTGAGGGGTTTTTGAAGAGGTTCAAACACTCCTTGGGTCGATGGCTGAGGAAAATCTGCAGTGAAAGCTGCCCGTGCGACAAGGAAAACCAATTGCAGAGAACTGGAGCATGGAGCCGTGTTCAGTCAAAAAAAACAAATACAACACACCAATACACAGCAAGTAAACAGCTACTGACTTTTACCACTCACTTTGTGGTTTTCAAAACCTGCGGCTCCTGTTAGAGAGAGGGTTTTACGACAACACCGTCTCCATTTTGTGGGGAGCTGTGCTAGTGGAAAAGCAACAAGCTAAAATCAAGTCTAGTCGAACCAATCCCATGCAGTGTAAAAGCACCATAAGTGTTGTTTCTTTCATGGTGAGATGTCTGGTCTGATCCCTACTGTTGCCTCAGTCTAGGTCAGAAGGCCCTCCTTTATCACAATTCTAGCCAGCACAGGCATCTATTAGCTGGTACCTTATCTGTTTTATATATAGAAAGATAGATATATGATATATATATATCATTCATTTATTCATTATCTGTAACCACTTATGCAATTCAAGGTCACGGTGGGTCCAGAGCCTACCTGGAATCATTGGGCGCAAGGCAGGAATACACCCTGGAGGGGGCGCCAGGCCTTCACAGGGCAAAACAGACACACACACACATTAACTCACACACTCACACCTACAGACAATTTTGAGTCGTCAATCCACCTACAACATGTGTTTTTGGACTGGGGGAGGAAACCCACGCGGACACGGGGAGAACACACCAACTCCTCACAGACACCTGGATAGGGAATCGAACCCACAACCTCCAGGCCCCTGGAGCTATATATATATATTAATATATATATATATATATATATATATATATATATATATATATATATATATATATATATATATATATATATATATATATATATATAACAAATAGGGACAGAGATCCCCGCCTGCCTCATTCTTCTCTTATGTTATTTCTCTTTGTCTCCACAGGTGAAGCAGAGCGAGAGCTGAACCCAAAACGACGGGTTTGGGAGCGTTTACTCCCAGACCTTAGCACGGATGCTAAGGGCGTGGCCAACTATAGGGGTGTGGCTTTTGAGGTGAGAGGGAAGGGCCTCTGCCGAGCTGCCACCATTAGCAATGGAAGCATCAAGTAAAAGACCCAGAAGCATTGCCATGGCTACCAGTATCTAATCCCAAGAGTGCCAAAGAGTTCTAAGGATGAGTTAGGCATGTTTGGTCCATGTACTGTTGTGAAGTAAATGTTCTTCAAAGGAATTAAAGGGTTGACCACTCTGCTCTTCTGGTTTTGTATTAAAATTAATGGCATGGATAAAAAGCTAAACCTCAGGAGTCTCTGGTTTGGCAGGATATCTTTAGGGTGTGTGTGGATGCAGTGAACCAGGCTGCTCTGGACACAGGACTTGCTCCAGCTACCCAAAAAGCCCCCACGTCCCCGTATCTCTAAAGCCCACTGAGATCAGGCAGGATCAGCTCTGCTTCAGGAGGATTAGCTCAGCTCTGGGGGTCTTTGGGGAGATTGGAGCACTGTCAGGTACAGAACTGTCTGATGGTGCATAGCAGTAAAAACCACTCTGCCTTCAGAAAAAGAATGTATTAATGAATTAATGTGTATGCCTTGGCACAAATGGCATCACTTTGAACTAAACTTTGGAGGGGTTGAACATAGCCATCTCTGAGGGCAGGGAACCATCAGAAGATTAGGGTAGGAGTACGAAAAATGTTTGAGTCAAAGGTTATTAAAAAGACAGATGGTAGACAGTATTTGGTACAGAATCTTATCTCAATATCTGATGTCATCTTACAATTCAAATCATTTTGCTAATGTAAGTGCAGTGTTAGGAGTCTTGCCCAAGGACTCTTATTAGTGCAGCATGATGTAGTTACCCAGACAGGGACTCCAGTCCATCTCTGTTTTGAATTAAAGCAGAAATAAAGTGTGAACATAAAGTGTGAAAAAGCCTTACTTTCTTAAAAACAAGAGTTACTCTGCTATCTACAGTCAATTTCCAGATTAAGTCTACAGGTCACAGATGAGCGCAACTACTCTGCCAATATGAATCAGACGAGGAGTTGATTTTATTCAAACGAAGTTCATGATTTAAAAAAGGAGACACAGAAACAGAGCAAGATCACTAAGAAACAAAGACTGAATTCTTCAAAAAATCAATGAGATGGATGACAGGAAAAAACAGCTACAATATAGAAAAAACAGTACACAGTACAGTTAGTACTTCAGTACACATGACTGGAGACAAGGAACACGTGTGAAATCTGCTATCATTATGACTGGTCACTATTCGTGAAACTAGGGGATGGATGAAAGGAGAAGCAAAGACCAAAATAAACAGACACTGTGCTACTGTTTATTTCTACACATTTCACAGTAATATTGTACATAGACTCAGACACAGATCTACCCGTTTGGCATTCTTAAAGTTGTCCACTGATTTTAGTTAATACAAAAACCATGTGAATGTGGTCCTCCCTTAAAAATGTCTAGTGTGTGAGATGGGACAGTCAGAAATGGACACACCTGTGATTATCAGGAATCACAGCAATCAAATGTGATTAAGGTAAATACCCCCCACCACACACACACACACACACACACATATATATATACGGCTAATAAATATCCCTGATTCACAGTTAATGCAATAATAAAATCTGGAGCTGTACCAAAGCTGCCTCAGAGAAGATGCCAGTGTATTTTGCCCTTTAAATAAAGATAGTAGCAACATGGGGTCAGCAATTTTTCAAAATGACTGCCAACTCCAACCCAGAAAATTATATGGAAATTTTCCATCACATTTTAATCATTTGTACCTGGACACAATGGCTGCAAAATATAGTGTCCCACAACTTATTTGAAGTGCATTTTTAGAAAAAGAGAAGTCACAGAAAAGCTTTTTCAAATTCAGTCTGACCCATGTATGATATTCTACCCTGTTCTGCTTGTTTTCTTGCATTAGAAGAAAGTGAGAGTTTTTCTGAGAGTTTATAAGACATAATCTGTGCAGCTGAAAGCCATGAACAGTGTGTTTTCAGGCCCATCTTGATAGATTCTGGTGTCCTGGTCCTAACACACAATGGATTTCATCCATGTATGTTTGTGTATTTGTTGAATGGAGAGAGAGCGAGAAAGAGAGAGAGAGAGAGAAAGGGCTGAGCACTGGGTTTTGTCCATTTTTTTCTCGAAGTTCTGTTTTAAAAAATGCCAACAAATTTAGGAAAATTGTTAACATTTTCTGATGAATTATCCAATAGAAACAGTTAAGCAGTCACTCCCTGTAGCTTCTCCAGTTTGCACTCTGAATCCTCCAGTGCAGCAGAGAGCAGCTTCCTTCCTGAATCAGAGAGTTCGTTATTACTCAGGTCCAGTTCTCTCAGAGCTGAGGACTTTGACATGAGAGCTGAAGCCAGAGCTTCACAGCTTTCCCCTGTGATATTACAGCTCCACAGCCTGAGATAGTATAATTAATACAAAACACACACACACACACATTATAAAATATTTATTTTATTGTATTATATTATATGTATATGTCCAGATGATTTCTAGATACCTGACACTCACCTACTGAATTACATTATATTATATTATATTATATTATATTATATTATATTATATTATATATACAGTGGAACCTCTACCTACAAACTTGATCCACTCCGTGACCCAGTTCGTAAGTAGAAAATTTAGTTTCTCGAGTCAGGTTTCCCCATTTAAAATAATGGAAAAGCAATTAATGCGTTCCAGCCTACCCCGATAGTCACCCTTTTTGCACTGATATATGTTTACAAAACTCTCAAATTAGTAAAAAAAATGTACATGTAGCATTACTAAATATAAAATTGAAATACAGTGGTAACAGTAATAAAAAAGAAATAAAAAAGTTTTAAGCGTTTACACATTGCTACCTTGAAGATGTGATGACTGGCTGGAGGAGTAACACAGGCACTGTGGGGGGGTGGGTGGAATAACGGAGAGTAGGGGGGTGAACGTGGGGAGACAAAATGTAGATACGACTTAACTTAGCACAAATGTAGATGTCTGCTATTTACACTGCTAAATTGCTAAAACTACAATTTGCTAATCTTAAAAGCTCACTCAAGTCTGGGCGCGCTGAGAGACTCACCTATTGGGGTCAGTGGCCATTTCCAGCCACCAGCTCAGCTGAGCCCTCGGGTTCATTTCTAGAGTCATGGTTCATTGGTGGAGGCAAAAAATATATTCAAATGCCCGGTTTGTATCTTGGAAAGTTCGTTAGTATAGGCATTCATTAGTAGAGGTTCCACTGTATGTATGTATGTATGTGTATACTGTATATATGTGTAATATATATATTAGACCTAACACTAGCATTACAAACAAAGACATCAATAATATCTCTCTTTTTTATTATTGGGTCATTTTCTGTGTTGCTCCTATTGTTTATTCGGGTGGCACTCTCACTCCTCCTGCTAGGCTAAAACATTTACAGAAGGCTCATACACCAGCTTTTTAGTGTGTGTGTGTGTGTGTGTGTGTGTGTGTGTGTGTTTGTAGACAGTCAGTAACTCACGATAATGTCCCCAGTTTTGAGTGTGAAGCCCTGAGCACATCACAGAGCCCCTTAACTCCTGAATCTCCAAGTTTATTAAGGCCCAGACTCAGTTCCCTCAGGTGGGAGGGATTTGACTTCAGAGCTTTAGCCAAAGCAGCACAGCCTTCATGGGTAATACTGCAGCCATCCAGCCTGCAGAGAGAAACTTCATATAGCTCAGCAAATATAAAACAATAATTTTTAAAGTTAGTAACTTACTTTAGTTTCTCCAGTTTACATTGTGTATCCTCCAGTAGACCAGAAAGATTTTTTATTCCTATATCTCCTGTCTTATTGTAGCTCAGAATCAGTTCTCTCAGGTGAGAGGGGTTTGATTTCAGCGCTTTAACCAGAGCAATGCAGTCATCATCTTGAATAATACAACCTTCCAGCCTTCACAAACACAAACAGACATTTACTATTCAGCAGGAGCAACCTATTTACAATTGGGAAACAGTTCCCAGCTATTTCCCAATCAGTTGTTTAAATACTTTTAGCTTTTATTTACTGTAATTTATACCTTGCCTCAACACACCCAGCTGTTCCTGTTATTGTTGTCGTTATGTTTTTGTATATAACCCCCATGTCCGTGTTTGTATATAACCCCCTTTTTTGTCTCTGTGTGTTAGTCTGTACTAGTGTTAGTTCATTATTTGGTCTGTCTTTTTAAGTTTTAGGTGAATTTCTAGTATCCCATTGTGTTTGCTAATGTTTATTGTGTCTTTAGTTACAAATATGATTATCTTGTAGTTCTGGTTTAGATTGTGTCTGATTTTCCCTGCTCTATTCTTTTACCTTTGAGTCTATTGTGATCCAGTTTTGTTAATTGTAGTTTATTCAGTATTGCTTGTTTGTGTGGTTCTTGCCTGCACTAGATTAGATCCTGTTTTATTAGTTTAGTGTTTGGACAGTTCCTTGTGTCTGTTTCAGTCCTGGTTTTTAGTGTAGTTCTGTTTGCTGTTAGTTTGTCTGTCTTTCCCTGATATTGTTGTTTGCCAGTCTTGGTTTTCTTCTGTTTAAAAAAAATATACTGTCACCCTCACCACCTGTCATTACACAGAATCTGTATTCTGATCTCTTCATGTTAGACCTTAACAATGAGAGAGTCGAGAGGGGTTAAAGAATAAGATCAGAGTAAGTTTGAATAAGTAACATACCATAGCCTCTCCAATTTACAGTGTAGATCCTCCAGTAACCAAGAGAGCTTCATCACTCCTGACTTTCTGAGTATATTCCAGTTCAGATTCAGTTCTTTTAAATGTGATGGGTTCAATTTCAAAGCTTTAATTAGAGCAGAGAATCCTTCCTCTGTAAGACTGCACTCATAAAGCCTGCAAAGTAAAGTTAAATAATTGACTGACTTTCACAAGTTCTTATTGGATATGAATTTACCACATTTGAACTTTAAACAGGTTTGACTAGTATTTAATGTCAGTCTAGACATCTATACATTTTTGGCCAAATTCAGCTTATTCAATTATTTAGGTTTTGTTTTGATTTTAGAATTGTTTTGATTTCAGATTCTCATGCCCTTTTATACATATATTTTTTCAGTGTGTATTTAATTACTAATTAATATTGTATCTGAAACAGTTTGTTTTCTATTACTTTATTTTTTCATGTTTGCTCTAAATCACTAAGTTGTGTGTGGTCAATATGTAAATTAAAAAATCATGGTTTGTTATTAACTGTAGTTTCTCCAATTTGCATTGTGGATCCATCAGTAGATCAGAAAGTTCCTTCACTCCTGAATCTCCTGGTTTATTAACATTCAGATTTAGTTCTCTCAGGTGAAAGGGGTTTGATTTCAGGGCTTTAACCACAGCAGCACATCCTTCCTCTTTTATACCACAGTCACATAACCTGCAAAGAGAGTAAAATTTCACTTACTTTATGCCTTCATTTACAATTCATTAATTAAACATTCTTTAGGTGTGAGAGGCTTGGCATGTAATTTTCTATAATGTTCTAGTTAGGTTTAGGATTCAACATTTATCTGAAACAGCTATGTGCATGCTAAATGTATAACTGTTCTCTAAGTCACTGAGTAAATGTAACATTTTAAAGGAAAAATATGTTGTTTCAAAATTTCATGGCATCAACAAATCCCAAAAAGGTTGGGACAAGGCCATTATTTACCACTGTGTGGCATCCCCCCTTCTTCTTACAACACTCATCAGACGTCTGCGGACAGAGCAGACTAGTTTCTCAAGTTTAGAAATAGGAATACTCTCCCATTCATGTCTAATACAGGCCTCTAACTGTTCAATCGTCTTGGGCCTTCTTTGTCGCACCTTCCTCTTTATGATGTGCCAAATGTTCTCTATAGGTGAAAGATCTGGACTGCAGGCTGGCCATTACAGTACCCGGATCCTTCTCCTACCTAGCAATGATGTTGTGATTGCTGCACAATGTGGTCTGGCATTATCTTGTTGAAAAATGCAGGGTCTTCCCTGAAAGAGATGACGTCTAGATGGGAGCATATGTTGTTCTAGAACCTGAACATAGTTCTCTGCATTAATGGTGACCATTTTTACCTCGATTTGTATACCTTAGAATTCTCCTGTTGGATTGAACTACTACTTGCTTCAAATGATATAAAACCATCTTTTCATTTTATTCATTACCTTGGCTACATGGTACATCAGGGTCAGTGATGTCATTGTACTCTGAGTTTAAATAAAGGTGAATGTAATACAATATAATATAATATATTTGCTTGTGGCCTCAAGGAATCAACACTGATATTTAAATACAGACATTACCTTCAGAGAGAGCTGAAGCACACCTGTTTGTGATGGAGCTGGAAGCTGCCTGACCTGGAGTGGACATAAACAGAAATTGTAACATAAAGTGTGTTTGGAATCTGATTTACAGTTGTTTTGCCTTGTACAGTGCAACATTTTGGGCATCCACAGACTGAGAAATATTCCCACTATGGTCATCGTGTGCTTACAGATTTCACAACGTAATTCAGAGGATAGCTCTCAGATCACAACACAACACAACAAAGGGCTGTGTTTACCTGTTTCCAAATGAGATACAGGCACTGTTGTACAAATATTAATGCTGCATTATTCACAAAAGCTATATTGACTGTTTACACCATGCCTGTGATGTTAAGTGTTGCACACATTTGTCCCAAATTTACAAGAAACAGTACAGAGTAAACACTGAAAACTAGTGACTAAATTGTTTACCAAGACACAATTTACAGTGGTTGAAACATTCACGAAATAACTGAGAACAGACAACAACACAGGAAACTGTTACAGCAGGAAACTATGTGACAGACACTGAAAAGTGAGAACTGTCAACAGCTTTGGAAACCTTTGACTGATACCCTACAAAAAGTCTGCATATTATGAATCAGTAAATCGTCATTTCAGAAATACAGGGCAGTTTCACAATTTCCAAGTATACATTTAAATTTGATTAAAATGTGATTGGCAGAAATCAAAGACATCTTATAATAAAAGTCATATAACATTTAAAAACAAAAGTGTAAACATTTCAAAATGCAAATACAGTAACTTAAGTGTGCTCAAGTTTGTTCTTCCCCACACTCCTGATGATTGTTTTCTGTATCAAATATAATAATAAAGATTTTGTTGTATGTCCGATAATGTCTGAGCTGTAAACCTGTTACCAAAACACTGATTCAGTGCAACTCAGCTACTCAGTTGTTACCAAGATTATATATATATATATATATATATATATATCCATCCATCCATTATCCACCGCTTATCCGGGTCCGGGTCACGGGGGAAGCAATCAGAGCACAGAAACCCAGACCTCCCTCCCCAGCCACCGCTTCCAGCTCCTCGGGGGATATACCGAGGCGTTCCCAGGTCAGTCGAGACATTTAGTCTCTCCAGCATGTTCTTGGTCTGCCCCAGGGCTTCCTCCCCATTGGACATGCCCGGAACACCTCACCAGGAAGGCGTCCAGGAGGCATCCAGACCAGATGCCCGAACCACCTCAACTGGCTCCTCTCGACATGGAGGAGCAGCGGCACTTGACAGCCCCCCTCACCCGGGGTGTCCACCACTGAGTGCGGGGATTGCCACCCCGACAGGCACCGACAACCTTGCTCCGTTCAGCAAAATTACTGATACCTAAAATGTCTTTCATTTATGAAGCAACAATATTATTTAATCTTGTTCAATTAATGACAATTACAGTTAATAAAAAATTTGTTTGTCTCATTGCTTACAACTCAGACTTCACACTTGTAGACAGTGGAAAATGTTTAAGTCAGAAATGTAGGTGTATATCTGCTGCTTAAAAGACAAAAGATTGGGGTGGTATCTACAGCCATTCCTAGATTTAGACAGTTAAGCTTGTCTTAACAAATCTGAACAGGTAATGTCTCAAGTGTATAAGTTTAATACATCCCAGTAAAAAAACATGATTTGTTTTAAACCTGTAACACTCGTCCAGACAAACACAGTTGTCAAACCACATCAAGTTTTAGGTTGCATCACTCACCTGCATAAGTGTTGTTTATACTCACTATGAGTGTGCCATGAACATGGTTCTTGTTGAAAAGAGGAGCATAGACAGTTGATGCTGCCTGAGCCGTGATGTTGCTCTCAACGTCCATCTTCTGACTTCAACAATATGTGCTCATAAAGCCAGTAAGTATACTAGGAATAATAATAATTTATGTATTCTCTCCGAATGCTCAACTGAAAACTTCACTAATTTCACTTTTGGTTTTTCAGACGCTTGTTACCCACAGGAGGAAGTGATGTTTCCACTTTCCTCTTTCTCTCTCTCTCTCTCTCTCTCTCTCTCTCTCTCTCTCACACACACACACACCATTATTCTCTATTGCACTCACTATCAACCCTCTAACATTCACCACTCTTAGTCTCACCATAAAAATCTCTCATACACACTCTGTCTCACACACATTATCAAACTCTCTCACACACATTATCAAATTCTCACACACACTATCAAACTCTCTCACGTACAATTGCACAATTCAAACCTTGCACACCAGAAATGAGGAATCATATCCACTCTGCAGCATTAGTTATTTCACATGGGTTGTGGCCTCTTGTAATTCACTGATTCTTCAACAATTAGACTTGTTGAAAACATGAATAGAAAACATGAAGCTTAAAAGGGCCCCGTTGCATTTTTCAAGTACTTTAAAGAAATTTTAAAAATACATTTATTATGCAATGTCTTAGCATGAGAAACAGACATCTGGGTTTATTTATACAATAAACTTGTGAGAATAATAATCATTTTTAGCCCATTATCTGCTCTAATGCCAATAAAATGCTCCCTGACAGTTTTCATCCAGAGTATCGGCCTCTACTAAGCTGTTGTGAGAAACAACTACATGGTTAAGCTACAGCCATCCAGGATTTAAATTGGGGAACGAACCCACAACCTCCAGGTCCCTGGAGCTGTGTGACTGCGACACTCCCTGCTGCGCAAATTTTAATATTTAAAATGTGTGTTTGTAAAATTTTTTACAAATATTTTTTAAATAGTTTATTATAACTATGTTGTATTTTTTTACTGTTTTATAGAATTTGTTTTCATTTTATTTTCTAGTAGTTACAATTATTTTGTAGAATTTATTTTTACAGTATTTATTCTTATAGATATTTTTCTATAGACTCTAGATAGACTCTTTTTGTTTGTGTTTTATCAAATTTTATTTCATTTTGTAGTATTTTATTTTGAGGCACAGTGTTGCAGCAGGCAGGGACCTGGAGGTTGTGGGTTGGATTCCAGCTCTGGGTGCCTGTCTGTGAGGAGTTGGTGTGTTCTCCCCATGTCAACATGGGTTTCCTCCGGGTGACTGTCTGTGAGGAGTTGGTGTGTTCTCCCTGTGTCTGCGTGGGTTTCCTCCGAGTGACTGTCTATGAGAAGTGTGTGGTGTTCTCCCCGTGTCCATGTGAGTTCCATGTGAGTGCTCCGGTTCCTCCCACGCTCCAAAAACACACATTGGTAGGTGAATTGGTGACTCAATTGTATTTTTAATTGTGATATATTTTCATACATTTTCATGTATCATTGATACATGCATTCTATTGTTCCTACAAGTTAAGGATGCAATTTTGTATTGTGTGGGAATTTATCAAAAAAAAAAAAAGAAAGAAAAAAGAAAGAAATCCTGACCGCTGTTTTTAAGGCTTGGAATGTAGGCTAACAAATTGTGATGGTTTCAAGTTCTGATTAAGGCTGGACTTTTCCAGTTAGGCAGGATATATGAAGGGTGTATGAAGATAATCTGCACAAAGGAATTGCTCCAGCTGCCCAACAGAAGCCTCCACACTACTGTCCTCTAAAGCCCACCGAGATCAAGCAGGATCATCTCTGCTTCAGAAGAATTACCTCAGATTTAGGGGTCTTTGTTGAGATTTTATCACTGTCAGGTGCAGAACTGTCTCACTAATGGTTTAAAGCAGTGAACAAACCACACTGCCTTGCATCTAATGATTCCTGGTGGGGTCAGGATGCACTGTGACAATGACTGGGATGAAGTATTTACAGAATGCATGTGTTTCATGTCATGTTTCATGCCCTGCCACAAATGGCTTAACTTTGAGCTGAATTTTGTAGGTGCTCACCATACCCCCATGTGGGGTTTTCTAGGGCAGGGAATGGGAATAAGAGCAGGAACAAGAAAAATATTCATGTTTATTAAAATATTATTAGAAATACAGATGTATAGATGCATGTGCAGATGTATATTTGGCAGACAATTTTATCCAATAATCTCCTAATTCTAAAAAGTTTGCTAATTTAAGCAAATGCAGTGTTAGGGGTTTTGCCCAAGGACTATTATTGGTGTAGCTTGGTGTGGTTACCCATACAGGGAATCCAATTTTAAACTGGAATCAGAAAGATTTTTACTGCCTTAAAGCAAGAGTCACCCTGAAAAGTACATTCATCTTACTGATAAAGTCTTCAGGTCACAGATGAAAGCATATGTAAATATGAATCTGGTGAGGAGTCAGGAAACATGTGGGAGGTGGTTTTATTCAAACAGTTCATGATCGAAGAAAAACAGGAACCGAAACAAAGTAAATTAACTTCCTTCTTTAGAAGGAAAATATTAACAGGATGAGAGGAAACAACAGCTATGATATAGAAAATACACAATGTGACATTTCCAAAAACTCAGGACTGAGACAAAGTGCTTTAATAACTGGAGACAAGGAACACATGAGAGATCATTATGAGTAGCCACTTCAATCAAAAACACTTAGAGTGAAAAAGCAATTCCAGAATAAATAATACAATGTCATGGTGTGCTACTGTAGTTAATGTACTGTGCTGTATTACTTAACAGTAATATTTTAGAAAAACACTTAAATTCACTAAAAATCTATGGCTCAGCTTACAGGTGTCAGTCGGCAGAATTCAGTTATTAATACTAAAACCATGTGAGTGTGGTCCTCTCCTTAAAATGTCCAGTGTGTGAGACAGGACAGTCAGATATGGATATATTGGTGGTGATCAGAAATCAAACACAACAAATGTGATTAATGTAAATACCATAGGCACGAGATACAACTTAGCTCTGTTTATAAATATCCAAGATTCACAGTAATGATCAAATGAGGAGATTTGTAGAAGATGATAGCAACCTGGTGTCATCAATTCTCTATGCAGAAAGCATTTTTGAATTACAAATGTAAGTGTTCGGACCCATAAAAATTTTGTATTATCATTAAAAATTCACACCAAGGGATGTAAAATATAAAGCCTCCAGCAGCCCATCTGAAACACATTCATGAAAGTTAGGGGTCACAAAAAAGTTTTATCTGTTTGAGGCTTACCAGTGTAAGGTATCCTGCCCTGGGTTGCTGCAGAACGATGTTTTCTTGTGTAGAATTAAAATACAGTACACATTGTCAAAAAGCATCCTGTATGAATACAACGTTTTTAGCTTAAATTAATAACAGCATAATTGCCCCTTGAAAGGTACAGCAGTAGTTCTATAGTTCAGTTGTGCTCCTTGGAAATTTACATTGCTTTCTCCAGAAGGAAATTTAAATGTATGTACATTTTTGTGACAGAAATGTTGTAAACCAAAAAGCAAAATAAAACTCTGGAGTTTAAATAGGATTTAAGAAATTAATTGAAGTACACGATTTGAGTGCTAGAAATTGTCTTTTTTAACAAACAGGACATTTTTTAGCATTTTCTGATGCAAGAACTAGTAGAAATGATTAATCAATCACTCCATTTAGCTTCTTCAGTTTACATGTTGGATCTTCAAGTGCAGCAGAGAGAAGCTCCTTTCCTGACTCAGACAGTTCATTGTTGCTTAGGTCCAGTTCTCTCAGATTCGAGGAATTTGATCTGAGAGCTGAGACCAGAATTTCACAGATTTCCTCTGTGATATTACAGCTCCAAAGCCTGGGAGAGAAATGATTATTAGACACAAAAAAAAAAAAACATATACACATTGGACCTGATTGAGGTCTAAAATGAACTGTTTACTTTAATACAATTTTTGTCATCTTAATAAATAGACCTTTCTGAGTTTTCCCAATATAAATGTTTATTCTATTGTGCTGAGGTAGAGGTGACATTAGTGATTGTAATCAAAAAACATTTTTTATAGAATTTGAAATACTTTTCTCCAGCATTTGCTGCTATTCAGGCTGTTTGTGCTGGAAAACATTCTAATGCTTTTACAAAACCCTGGTTTTATGCTAGACTTTCTCTCTCATTGGTCATGGCAGAAATATGGCATCTGAAGGTTTTTAAATGTTGAAAAGCTTGAACCAAGATGAGGATTTTGCTCTATACCTGGGCAATAATATTGACTTATTTTGGCTGTAAATGGAACTGACAGAGTGAAAGTGCTACAAAAATAATAACTTGACTTTTAAATTAAAAATTAAAACTGTAATTAAAACATGTGAATAAAACATACAGACAAGTTCAACTTCAACCACATACAAACAAGTCTATTTTCACTCAAACGAACCAGTCCACATTAAAAAAACACTGAGCTTCTGAACGTAAACAAAGAACAACGCTTCCCGACAATTGTAGATGTTCCCCATAAACCATCACACTAAGCACAGAGGCTTCATTTTTGGCTATTACACTTCTTGAAGCATTATGCACTGGGTATATTTTGTGTATGTGTGTGTGTGTGTTTAGAGTAAGTCAGTAACTCACAATAATTTCTCCAGTTTACAGTGTGAATCTCTGAGCAGATCACAGAGCTCCTTCACTCCTGAATTTCCAAGGTCATTACGACCAAGGCTTAGATCTCTCAGGTGTGAGGGGTTTGATTTCAGAGCTTTAACCAAAGCAGCACAACCTTCTTTTGTAATTCCACACTCATCCAGCCTGCAGAGAGAAATCTGTAATTTGTATAGCTCAGCCAAACATAAAAAACATGTATTCAACGTAAATCAATGTATTGATATTTGGTAACTTACATTAGTTTTTCCAGTTTACAATGTGCATCCTCCAGTAGGCCAGACATATTCTTTATTCCTATATCTCCTGCTTTATTGTAGTTCAGAATCAGCTCTCTCATGTGAGATGGGTTTGACTTAAGAGCTTTTACTAGAGCAATGCAGTCATCATCTGTAATACTGCACCCTTCCAGCCTTCAAACACACACACACACACACACACACACACACACACCAAAGGTTATGACCTTGAAGCCCTTCAGTGATCAGCTGAATACTATATTTACAATTGGGCAATATTACAGTGACGCACATATATTTTATATTTTGCATTCAAGTCAACTCATTATTTATTACAAATCATTACAATTAAAACACATCTGTTATTAAATATAAAATGATCTGAATGAGTGGAGAATCAAAATGAAGTGAAATGAGGGTTTTTTCAATTTGCAAGCACAGGTATAAATCATCATTGGTAGATTGCTCCTCACAATTAAATAATTACTCACTAATTATTCTGTTATTTATACAGCTTACATCTGGACCGTGTTGTCCTTGGAATACCATTAATTTAGAAAATCTTCAGTGCAATCTTTCCATTAAAAAATATATCTACAATAAATGAAAAAACATTTCCTAATTTCCATAGTGAAATCTAAATCTTCACAATGTGGGTGGAGAGAGTAAGAAAGTATAAATATGTAACATACCATAGTTTCTCCAGTTTACACTGTAGATCCTCCAGTAGACTACAGAGCTGCTTCACTCCTGACTTTCTGAGTTCATTCCAATTCAGATTCAATTCTTTCAAGTGTGAAGGGTTCAATTTCAGAGCTTTAAGCAGATCTGCACAGCCTTCCTCTGTATTAACACACTCATAAAGCCTGCAACAGTTAAGAAGTTTACTTATTTTCACTAACCATTTTTGACAAAAAAATTTTGACTAACCATTCCCTTAAATTTGTTTTTGAAATGTTCCTAAATAGTCTGCATTTAATTGTTAATTCAATATTTACCTTAAATTGTTGGTCATCTATTCCTTTGTCCTACAGAGTTTGCTCTAAAACACTTTAGGGTCTGCTGTGTTTGTTCACTGTGCATAAAAATTAATTTTCTATTAATAACTTACAGTAGTTTCTCCAGTTTACATTGTGGATCCCTCAGTAGCTCAGAGAGATGCTTCACACCTGATTCTCCTAGTACACTGGCATTCAAATTCAGTTCTCTCAGATAAGGGAGGTTTGATTTCAGGGCTTCAACCACAGAAGCACAGCCTTCCTCTTTTATACCACAGTCACATAACCTGCAAAAAGAGTAAAAAAATATTTTCACAAGTTTTCACTGATTCATTGAATATTATTTCAATCTCTACCAGGTGTGGGAATCTTGGTATTCCATTTTTCTTTTAACTCTGTATTCAACTGATAATTTAACAGTTCTCTGAAACCATTGGATGTTTGTTTTCATAATACATAAATTAATTTTATGTTAATAACTTACAATAGTTTCTCCAGTTTGAACTGTGGATCCTGCAGCAGATCAGAGAGGGCCTTCGCTCCAAAATCTAGTATCTTATTGACATTCAGATTCAGCTCTCTCAGATGTGAAGGGTTTGATTTCAGAGCTTGAACCAGAGCATCACAGCCTTTCCCTGTTATACAGCATTGCTCTAGCCTACAGCAAGATTGAAGAAACTCCTTATGGTTATATCCTTATATAAACAATGAAGAGTATCTTTTTTTAATGTTGGGTGTATATATACAAAGCCAATTTCCAGAAAAGTTGGGACATTTTGCATGAAAAATAATGAATATCAATGTTTTCAATTAACAACTTGATTATAGTTTTAAATATAAACTAATTAACAAATTCATACCTGCAACACATAAAAAAAAGTTGGGACAGGTATAATTGAATGATGAGTTAATGGAATATTCATCTCAGATGCTCCAAAAGACAGTAGAAACATGCTGTTGTCATGTTTCATAAACAATGTATGCCATGTTTTCTGTGCAAATGATGAATGGGATCTTTCAGACTGTTATCAGTCATATGGCAGGGGGGTACTTCAGTGACCATGGCATAGATGACTTGCATATGTGAGAGGTTTTAGAGAGACATGTGCTTTCATCAATGTATTTTCCTGGGAAGTCCATGGTTATTTCAGAAAAACCATGTCAGGATTCTTTATATAACAATGTTTCTTTGTAGACACAGAGTAAGGGTGCTTGTCTCACCTGCCTATGACATATCATAAAGAGGAGAATCAGGTAACAGTGACCACTGAATAGCATCTGATATATTTTTTCAAGCCAGAATGGGTCAAAAGTGCACTTGCAATGCTTAAACAATTATTATCCTAATTCTAAACATGTCCCTTTCCCAACTTATTTTGGAGTGTGCTGCAGGTATACATTTTTAAATGTGTTTTAATTAAACATTACAAATCTATTATTAAGTGAAAACATTGAAGTTCTTTATATTTATGTCAGTTACATTTGCTACAGGTAAATAAACAACTCATTATTATTTTTGTTGAATTTTTCATGTCCCAACATTTTTGGAAATGGGGGTTGTATAATGAAGTTTTCACACATGAAAATTCATAGCAAGGTCACATTATTCCATGGAAACCATGGTTCATATTTTGGTACATTCATGGTATATAAAGCCAAGAAATTAATGTTTTTGCATTCGGCAGAGGATACAATATGATTTAAATTTATAATTTCATAACCCGTAATACAAAGGGAGAGCAGCTTTAAAAATTTTGAAAGAGTTAATTTGTGATAGACTATCAATATTTAAAATTACAATGAGGTAACTTTCCTGATGAATTTGGACCATAACTGTATAAAAGCAAACTGCTCCTCTACATTCAGTGGAGTCAAGAGAATGGGCAGTAAAAGTAAAAACAAAGTGGTCATTACTCACAGTAGTTTCTCCATGTGACATTGTGGATCACTCAGTAGATCTGGTAGCTTCATTGCTCCTGAATCTTGTAGTTGGTTATGACTTAAATTCAGTTCTCTCAGGTGTGAGGGGTTTGATTTCAGAGCTTTAACCAGAGCAGCACAGCCTTCCTCTGTAACACTGCATTCTGTCAGCCTGCAGAGAGAATAAAACTTTCTAACACTGACACATTTTTAAGGTATTGTAACAGACATAACAAACCCCAATACCCAAGGAACTGTCCATGTGAGTAAACATGTGTCTCTGTGTGTGGTTGTGAGCAACATTCAGAGTACCAATCACACCTGAGTGTCTCCAGTTTACACTGTAGATTTTCCAGACCAGCTGAAAGTAGTTTAAGTCTTGAACCTTGTAGATTACTGTTACTCAGTTTCAGTTCTTTCAAACTTGAGGATGGTGATCGAAGAGCTGAAGCTAGAGTTGCACAGCTTTTCTCTGTGATGTCCCAATCATGAATCCTGAGGGAGAAATTTTACTAAAGCATTGCCATCTCAAACTATGACACAAACTCACCCAATCGTAAAAATACAATACCTCCAAAATGTATTGATGTAAATACTCACACAAATTTTCTGGATGCTTTGACAACAGGCAGAAGTCTCAGAAGGCATTCATCTGATGTGTCATATTTATTCAAGTCAAATTCATCCAAATCCTTTTCTGAATTCAACAAAACAAATGCCAGAGCTGACCACTGAACAGATGAGAGTTTCGTTTCACTGAGAGAGCTATCATTTCCTTTCAGGTATGTTTGAACTTCCTGCTCTAGAGCTTGATCTTGCAGTTCATTCAGACAGTGGAAGAGATTGATGGACTTCTCTGGAGAGAGATTCTCTTTGATCTTCTTCTTGATGTACTTGACGATTTCCTCTTTGTTGTGAGAGTAACTTGCGGTCTGAGGGAGAAGACCTCGTAAGAGAATCTGATTGGACTCCAGTGACAGACCCAGAAGGAAGCGTAGATAAAGGTCCAGGTGTCCATTCTTACTCTTTAAAGCCTTGTCCACTGCATGGATAAGGAGGCTGGAAATCTGTGGCTTTCTGAAGAAAGCACAAAATCTATTGTTTAGCTGATTTCTTTGGGAAGAGATGAAGGAAAGAAATTTGTATAAAGCAGCAAGAAACTCCTGGACACTCAGGTGGACAAAGCTGTAAACCTTCTCCAATTCTAGCACAGATTCGGTTCTGAAGATCTGGGTGCAGACTCCTGAGTACACTGCTATTTCATTCACAGCAATATCACACTTTTTCAGGTCTTCCTTATAAAAGATAATTTTGCCATTTTTCAGCTGCTTGAAAGCCAGTTTTCCCAGTGCTTGTATATATATTCTACGATCAAGGTCTTGACGTGAATATTTCTGGATGTTGTATTTAATATGGTATTTGAGGAAGTGTGTGAACATTTGAGTCAACGTCCTGGGGATCTCTTCACTCTCCACTTCACCAAACATCTTCTCTAGAACTGTAGATGCAATCCAACAGAAAACTGGGATGTGGCACATGATGTAGAGACTTCTTGAAGACTTCATGTGTGTAATGATTTTCTCAGCAAGGCTCTCATCACTGATTCTTATCTTGAAGTATTCATCTTTCTGAGGGTCATTGAACCCTCGTACATCTGTAACCTGATCAATACATTCGGGAGGGATCTGATTGGCTGCCGCTGGTCGAGTGGTTATCCAGAGGAGAGCAGATGGGAGTAAATTCCCTTTGATGAGGTTTGTCAGTAGTACATCCACCGTTGTTGGCTCCTCTACATCAAACCAGCTTTCATTGTCCTTGAAATCTAGAGAATGTCGATATTCATCCAGACCATCAAAGATGAACATGACTGTGTAATCAGTACTTTCTATTAAATCCTTTAATTTAAACTGTTTTAAGTTTTGAAAAAAGTCATGAAGAAGTTTCACCAGACTGAGTTCCTTCTTAATTAAATTCAGCTCCCGGAAAGGCAGTGGGAATATGATGGTGATGTCCTGATTCACGTTCCCTTCAGCCCAATCCAGAATGAACTTTTGTACAGAGACTGTTTTTCCAATTCCAGCAACACCTCGTGTGAGCACAGTTCGGATTTGTTTGTTTTGTTCTGGTAAGGGTTTGAAGATGTCATTGCATTTGATTGACATCTCCTGTATTTGTTGTCTACTGGAAGTTTTCTCAATCTGTCTCACCTCATGTTCATTATTGACATCTCCACTCCCATCAGCTGTGATGTAGAGCTCTGTGTAGATCTTATTGAGAAGAGCTGATTTTCCATGTTGCAAAATTCCTTCATTAAGACTTTTAAACTTTTTCTCCAGTTCAGTTTTGTGTGTTTGTTTACACTTAGAGATAAATTCTGAAAAGGAAACGCAGATAACAGAAAAAGCGTTTTACGATTATCTCCATCAAACTGCCAAATGTGTGTTTGCTTCTGACTCCATAAACCCAAGCTGTCAATCACTAAACCATTTCCTTAACACTGATATTTAAAGACACACATTACCTTCAGTGATAGCCAAAGAATGTCTGTTTGTGATGGAGCTGGGACCTTCTTGACCTGAATCGGAGATAAATAGAAAATCAGTGTCTTTGGAAGAAGCTTCACCAGAATTTTATCGTACACAATGCAATATTGTGGGAATCCACTGTCTGAAATATGTTCCCACTGTGGTCATCATGAGTGTTCAAAGCATATTTGAGGGTAGCTCTTAAGTAACTCCCACAGTACAAAACCAACACCCTGTGGTGCTGTGTTTACCTGTTGCTAACAGTCACTGTGATATATATTAATATTTTTATAAATATATAATAAATAGGTACTGACTGCACAATGTCTGCGATGTTGTGTGTTGTACCCATATCCAGAGTGCCAAATTTACAAATAAGTGAAAATGATAACTGGTGCCTACTACTGTTTACCAAGGCCATATTAATATATAAGATAGCTATTGAATTGTAAGAACAGCCAACAACAAAGAAAAACTCTTCCAATAAGAAACCACAAGAGAAACAGTTAAGTGAGAGAACTGGCAACAGAGCAGGAAACTGTTGCTTGATGTTAATGGTGGCCTTTATCATCAGGTTGATGCTGAACATTGTTTAAGTAAATGATCAGAGTTCATTGGATGCTTCAATATTAAAACAGTCTGCATTTTATGAATCAGTAACAGGTCATTTCACAAATAGAGAACAATTCTTGGTCATGCACAGACTTTTAAAATTTAATTGCTGTATAAAAAAATAAGTAATCTTATAAAAAAAATAAATAATTTAAAATATATGTATGTCTACATTCTGAAAAATATTTTTCAGAATGTAGATAACTAAATGGCATTGTTTAAAATGGCTATTCTCTCCTGTCCCACGTATTTTTGATGATCATTTCACATGTCAAACATATTAAAATTATGCTGAATATCCCATTTTTATGACTGACATTAATTTGTATTACTACTGCATTACCAGCTTAAAAAAAGGAATGTGCTATTGGAACTTTTTCATTATTTACTATAAATAATATCAAAATATCACATTAGGAGCCTGTAGGTAGACAAACACTCAGACCACAACAAACAGAATGAGAACATGACAAAAACCTAAACAGACAAAACAGAACAGAGGAACAGAGTAGAGAACAGGCAAAAGGTGTGACAAATTATAACAGCAAAACTTAAGTATGTACTGCGTTTTACCCTGTTTCGTTCCTATTTTAATGAGAACAACCACAAACAGGTTCATGGTTTGTCTATTTTTAAATTGATATCTGTTTAATGAGGCTAATGACTACATTCAAATGTTTATGTAAGAAACCAGGTAGGATTTAATAGTGAGATGAGAAAAAAAATACATAACTGTTAAGAAAACACACATAACTGAATAATAAAGCTTTACAAATGTTACTATAACTCATAAAATAAAACTCTGATCAGAAAATGTAGATTACATTCATTTGAATGGTCCTCATTCACTGATAATTAATTTATTTGAAAAGTTTTAAATGATATGCAGTAGATGGGCAACAGTGTTGTACCAAGTAGGAGGCAACATTTATAATTTCAGTTTCATAAATTAAATGAAATTAGGAATACATTTTAGATATCAGAGATGGGAAAATGCAATTTTCTAAAGGCTTAAAATGTATAGTATTTACTTCTATAGCAAAAGGCTATGGATGCCTAACTCGGTGGAGCAGCAGGTAGTGTCTCTGACCTCGAGGTTGTGGGTTCGCGTCCTTACAGACTGTCTGTGAGGAGTGTGGTGTGTTCTCCCTGTGTCTGCATGGGTTTCCTCCGGGTGAATGTCTGTGAGGAGTGTGCTGTGTTCTCCCTGTGTCTGTGTGGGTTTCCTCCGGGTGACTGTCTGTGAGGAGTGTGGTGTGTTCTCCCTGTGGCTGTGTGGGTTTCCTCCGGGTCGCTGTCTGTGAGGAGTGTGGTGTGTTCTCCCAGTGTCTGCATGGGTTTCCTCCGGGTGGCTGTCTGTGAGGAGTGTGGTGTGTTCTCCCTGTGTCTGCATGGGTTTCCTCCGGGTGGCTGTCTGTGAGGAGTGTGGTGTGTTCTCCCAGTGTCTGCATGAGTTTCCTCCAGGTGACTGTCTGTGAGGAGTGTGGTGTGTTCTCCCTGTGTCTGCATGGATTTCCTCCGGGTGGCTGTCTGTGAGGAGTGTGGTGTGTTCTCCCTGTGTCTGCGTGGGTTTCCTCCAGGTGACTGTCTGTGAAGAGTGTGGTGTGGTCTCTCTGTGTCTGCGTGGGTTTCCTCCGGGTGGCTGTCTGTGAGGAGTGTGGTGTGTTCTCCCTGTGTCTGCGTGGGTTTCCTCCAGGTGACTGTCTGTGAAGAGTGTGGTGTGTTCTCCCTGTGTCTGCGTGGGTTTCCTCCGGGTACTTCGGTTTCCTCCCACACTCCAAAAACTCACGTTAGTAGGTGGATTGGAGACTCAAAAGTGTCCGTAGGTGTGAGTGTGTGAGTGAATGTGTGTGTTGCCCTGTGAAGGACTGGCGCCCCCTCTAGTGTGTGTTCCTGCCCAGTGATTCCGGGTAGGCTTCGCACCCACTACCGCCCTAAACTGAATAAGGGTTACAGGCAATGAATGAAGGAATGAATGAATGGATGCAGGAATGAATTTGTCCTATTTGCTCATAACACAGATTTCACTTCTGTAAATGCTGTTGAACACATGCACAGGGAGTATTGTAGATACTTAATGCTGTATACACAGGTCAAATGAATGGGGTATCTACAACCATTTCTAGATTCGTGTATTCATGCTTGTCTTAATCTCGAATCTGAGCACACAAACCCATCCCTGTAAAACAACACGAGTGGTATTTAACGTGAAACTCTCATCCAGACAAACACACTCATCAACGTTATGCAATATTTCTCAGATTGCATCACTCACCTCCGTAATAGTTGCTTATTTTCACTGAGAGTGAGCCTTCCACGATGTTCCTGTTGATCTGCGGAGCATAGACTGTGGCTGCCGTCTGAGCCGTGATGATGCTCTCAGTAGTCATCTTCTGACTGAAGCGTCTGCGCTCATGAAGCCAGTAAGAAAGCTGTGCTTGTTTGCACTTTGAATAAAAATAATTAAACTACACGGCCGCTCTTGAGATGACATCTCTCATAAGAGACACACTGCTGATTATTTCACTTTCAGGTTTTTGGGGGAGGGAGGCATGTTACAACAAGAGGAAGTGGCATTTATACATTTCCACTGCAGATGGAGTGCACTGAGGTGCATTTTGAAAAGAAAGTGAGCTAGTGGAGGCAGCGTGATGCTCTGGGTGATGTTATGCTCAGAATCCTTGGGTCCTGCCGTTCATCTGGCTCCGGACCCACCTCCACCCTGAACAGAATAAGGGTTACAGATGAGTGACTGTGAAATCATCACATGATAATGATCTACACGGTGTGCTAAGCCCTGGACTACTTATTAAAAAGCAGTGAGTTTTACTTTGAAACCAATGTTTTAACTGTGTTTTGGTGCAAGACCGGACGCTGGTTTAACCGCAGCTCTGCTACATGAGTTTTTCTTTTTTGCACACGTTTCTCAGAATGTTTGTTTTCTTATGTGTGAGTACTCTCCCTCACAGGAGATGGTTTCCTTTTTTTTTTTTAATCGGATCTGACACCATGCCTCATGCCTTTTACAAGAAGGAGAAAGCTTACTACTGTTTACCAAGACATGGTTTAAAATGGCTGAAACATTCACAAGAAAGATACTGAGTGATGGGGTGAGAACAGCTGCCACCACAGGAAACCTTTGCAGAAAGAAACCACAAGAGCAGCAGTGAAGTGTGAGAACTGTCCGGAACCTGTTGCTTGATGATAATAGCAGCCTTTAACTTGAGACTGAAGGTGCACATTGTTTATCACTAGTGTAATTCTTTTTAACAGCACTGTATTAAAATTATTGAGGCAGGGGAGTGAAAAGATGTGGCTTCCTACCCTCCTCTAAAGGTTACATAGTGTGGTTTCTGCAGTGCTGAGCCCTGAGTTGCAATGACAGAGGCTTTGTTCTCCCTGTTACAGCTCAGCAGAGCATCATAATGATTTTGAAGCTGTAATTTTAAGGTAAAAATACTACGTATTGTTCCTTTAAAGTATATCATCGCTGTGCGATAAAATCAAACTTTAACAGTAACTTTGTCAGTGTAAAAAGATTTTATTCCTTTGGGAGCATTTCTATTGGTTTGTGAAACATCTGGGTCTTTGGTGAATGTTGAAAAGCTTTTCGTTGTTCTTTTGTCTTTAAATAAAGCTTCAAAACAATGAACACATCACGGATTTACAGTTTATAGTAATGTACACATCCTCTTTGAGATGTTGTTTACGAGAAACAGAGAGTGAAACTTGGTACAACAGGAGGAAGTAGCTTTTTCTCATTTCCACTGCAGGTGAGGGCACCGAGAGGGCAGAAGGTGGGAAGAAGGTGAGCCAGCGGGGGGCAGAGTGATGCTCTGGGTGACGTTTTGCGAGAATCCTTGGGTCCTGGAGTTCATGTAGACCACCTCCCTAAACCCTGCAGAGCGAGGCCCACACTGCAGTCCTCTCTCAGCGCCTCACCACAAACTCTGCTCAGGAACGGTTTGAGAAACAGAACCAAGTTCCAGGTCTCGACTCGGCTCCAGATGCCACCTGATGATGGGTGTAGATAAAATAAAGCTAATTCAATAGAGATTTTAATTAGAAACCATTAAATCAACCACTACATTCATTCAATCAATCAATCCATCAATAATATATCAATATTTCTATCTCTCCGTCTGTTTAGTCGTGGTACAGATGGCTGGTTTTACCTGTGTGATGTCAGATTTGCTCCAAATGTTGTGATCTTCAAACCTATGATAAAGATTTCCCTGCCTTAGCACCACACTTGTGTTCATTTGTTTTTGTTTTTATTTTTTTTTATTTCCCCACGTCTGTTATCTCTGTATTTTCTTAGTTGTATCTTAATTGACCACAGCGTATGAAAGGTACTACAGTACAGAAATAAACTTGCCTTGCCTTACGCTGGTACCTCCCACTCTTTAGCGCACTGCGCCCTCTACAGGACAGAGACGACACTGCGCCAGTTGGAAAAAAGTTGGAAGGAGAGAGGAAAAGAAATAATAATAATCTTTATTTGTATAGCACATTACAAACATAAATGCAGTTCAAAGTGTTTTACAGAAATTAAAATAAAAATAATACAATATTAAAAAGTGTAAATCTGCGATTAATGTCATTATTTTAAAAAGATTTTATTAACATCTTATAGGTGCTCGTCCTCACTTAGGGTTCAGAAAGTTTCAGAAACTTAATTCGTTTAGTAGTGATTTTTAATCATTTTTAATAATATATTTTCTTTCAATTGCCTTTTTTTTTCAAATGGAATAAGTTTAAAGAGGAGTTTCTGTGGTGGTTTGTTGTGATATCGTGTTTATGTGAAACTGAGAAAACTGTGACTCCACTGGGGGTGGGGAGAGGGGCTGAGGGACATGACTCACGCACACACACACACACACACACACACGACAGGTGCGTCGTTGGCAGGAAAGGGAGGGGCTTATCTCTCAGGTGGGCGTGGCCACAGCAGGTGAAGCTGATGCTGGGAACAGAGCACGCTCAGAGACAGATCAGAGGAAACGTCCAGAAGAGTTAGGACTCGGCTCTGTTTTTAGCCGCGGATGAATCCACTCCCTCCAAAAGCACACGGAGCAGTAGGTGAGTGCTGGAACTTCTTCTGCAGGGAGTACGACACCTGAAATCACTACGTTTTTTTTTATTTCTGACAAGTGAAACTCAAACGCAGCAGGTTTACTTTCAGTGCTCTTCTTTCAAACTTCGTTTTAAATCTTCGTTGCCTTTCTTCTGGTTTGTGTTTTTGAAAAAACACAGCTTTAAAAGTTCTCTGTTAGCATTGCTAGCATTAGTCTGTTGTCTGAGAGTGTGTTGGGTGGTGTATAAACATCCTCCAGTAATAAATAGTAGGCTATTGCTACTTCTGTAAATTTCCTTCTCCAGACACCACCTGGAGTTTCGATCCAAAAGTATGTGCATGTGCTCCTTGAGAGTGAGCGAGCTGTGCTCGGTGCAACTTCTCAGAGCAGTAACTGAAGTTTGAAGCAGTCTGGTCTTCAGTTTCTCTGAAATACAAAAAAACTACAGCTCCGTAGTCATCAGAGAGACTCAATAAGCAACAACACCATCACATTTCACCCAGGGAAGAGCTTAGAGGCAGAGTGTGAAAGAAAATACTTCAGTATCCACACACACTCATTAATACTGCTCTAGAGGAACACCCCCAGAATCTCCACAATCACAGCGTCATGGGGATAGTGTGAGTTACTCAGAGTAAGTTCAGGAACCCAGATGTGAAGCTGTTTCTGTTGGTTTTCTTGTGAGATTTTGCCTCTGTGTAAATGGCAGCTCATCTCCAAACAACCACTTCACCTCGGTAGGGCACAGGGCAGGAGCACACACTGGATAGGACACCCGTCCATCGCAGGACATCTGTCACTCACAACTGTGGACAGTTTCACAGCCAGTCCAGCCCCAGCATGAGTCATTTCCGATGTGTGTGTGTGTGTGTGTGTGTTGTGGAGCAGAGTCCAGTGCTTATCTGTGTTCGAGTAGAAGTGTAAATCCAGGAATGGTTAACTTTTATCACCCAGTCATGTGCAGGCTCGAGGGGTGTGTGTGTGTGTTGGAGTGGGAGTTTGCAATGAGATCAGTTCCTGGATTGAGCTGAAGCCGCGTGTGTGTGTGTGTTTGCTGTAGATGAAGGTAGTGAAGGTATTTTAAGATGTGATCAATACTGGTCCATTTTAGCGTCTGGCTGGATGCTATTAGGGTTCTGTCCAGTGAAACCAAATCCAGCCTGGGACACTGCTGAAGGTTGTTGAAGCTATGGAAGGAGCAACTGTCAGCTAGGCTAACGCTAAGGTCTATATATGATTTCCAGATTTTATTGGGCTAAGAACTCAAACCAAATCTTGGATTCTGTATCACATGCAACACAGCGGTCTTTAAAAAATTCAGACAATTCAATAAACACAGGCAGCACGGTGGCTTGAAGTTTAAGCCCCTTCCCCCATCTGGTTCCATGTGGGGGGAGTTTCGAGGTTTGAGTTTGTATGTGAATTAGTCTCAAAATATTATTGCTGTATACAGTATTACTGAGGGGAGGGCTTTGGGTGGTGAACTGTTGGGCTGCGTGAGCACAAAGTTGAGTGAAGGGTTTTCGGCGCTGTGCTGTTCAGCTCGGCACACACCGACACGCGTTGATGATAAAAACATGTTTCTGAGAGAGAGCAGATTTCAGCACCTGCTCCTGGAGGAAGAGAAAAGTTATAAAATAAATGAAATAAGACGGTTCTACACTGTTTAGAAGCACAGCTGGTGCTAATAGACACTTGTGGTTTAACACACACCACAGCAGATGATTCTCCAGTGAAACTGAGGCTCAGATTACACACATTTAGAGATAAAGCCTCACAGCTGTGAGCACAGAGTCGAGTGAAGGCTCTTCTGAGTGTTTTGTCTGTTTTTAGCTTCATTGATCTCTCAAACTCAGCTCTAAACTCACACTGCGGGGAGAGACTATGCTTGTGTTTTATCCCCCACCCATTTTCAGAGTGTGACATCAGCAGTGTGTGTGTGTGTCCCGATATGGACTGGTACTCTATCCTGGGTGAAACCCTAGTGTCCAATGCAGTTCTCCAGGTGGACGCTTGTTCTGGGTTCTATTTCTCACCTGTGTGTGTGTGTGTGTGTGTGTGGATTGATGTTGAATGGAATGACATTCTGTGTTGTACTGATTTTAAAGTGTAGTACATAAATATAAACAAACAGGAGGTCTTCCTATAAAAACTTCACATCCTAAAACTCCCTGAACTGCCTTAAGACCTGAATGTCCCTGGTCTGTGAGCGCGATCCAAACAGGTCCAAACATGTCTGTTCTCAATCTGATTCCACTTCAGAGTAAACGTCTGATTCTCACACTGAGCGCTAACGAAACACCTGACACACACCAGCACACTTCCAGGACTTAGTCTCCACCGACACCCACGCATTAGTGTGATCTAATGACCTCACACACTGTGGTAGTCTACGTCCTGAAACACAGGGTCACTGTTTCAGCTTCGTGACTCATACAAAGTGTGGTGTTAAGATGTAAGCAGTAGACAGTCTTTCACAAATCAGTCGTGTGGGCTCCTCTCCCCGGGTGACTGTCTGTGAGGAGTGTGGTGTGTTCTCTCTGTGTCCGTGTGGGTTTCCTCCAGGGGCTCCTCTTTCCTCCCACAGTCCAAGCACTCGAGTGGATGAGTGTGTGGAACTGTCCTCAAGTGTGTGTGTGTGTGTGTGTGTGTGTGTGACTCACAGAGAGAGACTGGGTGAGTGTGTGAAACTGTCCACAGGTGTGACTGGCCCTGGTGAGGATGGAGCACTAAAGTATGACTGAATGAATGAATGAATGATTTGCCTGTACACACGTACACCATCCTGGAACTACGCCCTGACCCTGTAGATAGTGTAACGCTGTGGTCAGAGATGTTTTTAAGCTCTGACTTGTGAAAGAGTTCCTACTGAACGCGGCAGAGGTCTAACTCCACATCGTTATCTCAAAGCCCCATGGATTTGGAGAAGACTCAGAATGGTCTCAAATCCTCAGAGTCTTTCTTAAGGAAAGATTGATTGATTGCTGTCTGTCTTTCTCTTTCAGTCTTCCAGAAGCAGAGAGAGAGAGAGAGAGAGTGTGTGTGTGTGTGTGGCAGGGGAGAAGGGCACAGTGTGAGAAAGAATGAGTGCTGAATGAGTGCTGACAGGTTTGAGTGGGGCGTGGCGACTCTGGTTTATCTTCGGTCAAACGCACCTTCAATTCCTCACACCTTCAAAGACACACCTTTGTTTGCTGCCTGAAGTTAAACCCAGTGTCTCACGCTGATTTCAGCCCCTTTTAAGACCAGCTCTCACAGCCCATAGAGAGCCTGGCTCAGCCAAGGTGTGTCTCTCCCTAAGCCTCGGCTCAGAACCCGAGGACGCAGAGCAGACTGTGTGCTAAGGCCGAGTAGACAGAGGTTAGACGGGAGCTAGTTTGCATTTGTCCAGCAAGTTTTAAAGCACTTTCATCATATTATTAACGACAGTTATTTCATTCAGCAAAAAATTACATAAATAAAACTGAAGCCGTGTGAAGAGTTTATTGGGCGCTGCGTTGGTTCTGAGCTCCATCAGGAAAAAGCTGCAGAAGACTGTGATGGGTTTGTTCTGTTCTTGGGGATAATACTGTGTCCAAAGGTCCGTGTGAGTGTGGGTTTAGACCAGTTACAGATGGTCTGTAAATGGTAAGTGTAATTCATTTCTACAGCACTGTGCAGAAATCAATGGAGAGGTACAGGGTGGTCTCCTACCCTCCTCCAAAAGTTACATAGTGCATTTTCTGCAGTGCTGAGCCCTGAGTAGCAACGACAGAGTTTCTGTTCTCCCTGTTACAACTCAGTGGAGAGTGTTTTGAAGCTGGAATTTTGAGGTAAAATATAGTTCCTTTTAATTTTCAGTTGATTTTTTAAAAATAAACTGACAACTGCTATTTTTAATTGTAGACGACAGGGAGAATTTGGGATTTTTATTTATTGGGATTGTGCCTGAGTAGGCAGTGACTCTGTAGACAGCTGTTGTCTGTCCTCATAAGGCAGATTATTGGGACGCTGTAGTTAGACAGTGATTGGGTCACAGCTTGTTCCCGCCCACTGCACACGACCGGTCTTTACTTCCGTCAGTGGCTAGCGTCGGCTGAGGAACGGTTTGATGCCGTCTTAAAACTTGGCCAGGTTAAGGTACCCCAGTAGGTAGTGTATTTAATGTGTCAGGAGCGTGCTCACTGTGAGGTAAAACGCTCTCTATGTCGACAGCCCGCAAGGTTTTAGGACAGACCCATTAGTTTGATTCAGATTCTAGTGTGGAACTGAATGATCTGGGGAACTGTGATCAGGAATAGATCCAGAAAACCTGTGAGTTATTGATGTGATGCATGGGCACAGCTCTGAGATTATTCAGTAGAAATGACTGAGGATTTCTCCACCACCAGCTGGAGGGCAGTGATTGGACGGTAGAGTTCTAAATATTACTGCAATGTGGTGCTACTGGAATGATTAACAACATCCAGCCGAGTGTCAACTGAATGAGGAAGAGATGAGCTTCGGCAGCTCTGGAATGGAACCTGCTAAACTCAACTCGACTCTTTTCCTGATGGAGTTCACTGTAAACTCTAGAGTCCTCTTAGTGGCCTTGAGCAAGTTCAACCAGCTCGGCTCAACAGCTTTCTTTACCCAGCAGTCCCCTTGGTTCCGGCAGTCGGGGTGGTATAGGGGTTATGTTGGGACTGCTTGGGTCGTGCTGTGAAGAAAGGGAAGCAGAAACTAAACCTACAAGGTGAGTACAAACCGCCGTGTTTAAAGATGAAATAGATTGGATTCAGTGGAAATTTGATCGCAAGCATTGGAATGCCAGTGTGTGTAATTTGACTGGGTAATGCGCCCACATTCCAGCGACTGGAGCGTGACGTGGCGATGTTTATTCTGTGATGAAAAATAAAACAAAAAATTCTTACCTCACTCAACGTCATTTATTTGAGTTTCTCACAGTGAGTCTCTCTCTCTCTCTCTCTCTCTCTCTCAGAAGAGTTAGGACCATACGAGGGGACGTTTTCTGGCCTTTGGAGACCGACAGCCCCGTGCGATGGCTGCATCTAAGTTTCCCAAGTCTGGAGACAGCAACAGCCACATCAGCAGCGCTAATCACATTGAAGTGACTGTGGCAGACAGGCCACACCCACAGGACACGCCCGACAACGGTCGTCAGTGCAACGACAGGCCGTCCCGCTTCTCCCGGAGCTTCGCCAAAATCCTACGCAAGAACCAGGATTACCTCCAGATCACCATCTCGGAGCCCAAGCTGGAGCAGCTGCCGGCGGAGTGGTGGAAAACGGGTGTGGTCTTCCTGTGGGCGCTGCTTAACCTCTTCCTCACCACCGTCATGATCACCGTCGTCCACGAGAGGGTCCCCGACAAATCCGTCAGCCCCCCGCTGCCAGACAAGTTCTTCGACTTCGTGTCCCGAAAGGACTGGGCCTTCAGGGTCACGGAGGTCAACGGCATGCTCCTGGTCACGGCCTGGTTCCTGCAGTGGCTCTTCCTCAAACACAAGTGAGGGTTTACCTTTACTCTTCATCCATTCACCCTTTCACCCCTTCACCACCAGTTCACCCTTTATCATTTCAAAAGACCAGGGATGACATCACTACATCACTCACTCACTCTAATACTTCATCACTTCACTTAACAGTACATCACTCCATCATTTTATCACTTCACCTCTTACATCACTCCATCCTCCATCATTTCACCCCTCTCTCCATCACTCACACTACATCCCTTCCTTCATCGTTTCCTCTTTATCTCACTGCATCTCTGCACTTGAAATTACAACAAAATTATTACATAATTTTATCTCTGCATCACTCCATCATTTCATCATCGTTTCACTATATTTCTCCACAGTAAGATTAACTCACATATTTCAGTAAACAGTGTGTGTGTGTGTGTGTGTCAGATCCATCATAGGACGGAGGTTTTTCTTCCTGTTGGGGACTCTGTATCTTTACCGCATGGTCACTATGTACATCACCACACTTCCTGTCCCCAGTGACCACATGAACTGTGCTCCCAAGGTGAGAGCAGACACCTCTCTCTCTCTCTCTCCCCATCTCTGTATCACTCCTCTCAGCATTCCTTCATTTCTCATGGTGATCTGATAGGGTCCTTCGTGCATGACCATGTCATTTCTCTCTCTCTCGCTCTCTCTCTTTAGCTGGAGGATGACCACCTCGGGCGGATTCACCGCATCATGCAGCTGTTCTTTGGAGGAGGTTTGTCCATCACTGGATCTCATATGATGTGTGGGGACTTCCTCTACAGCGGACACACGGTCATGCTCACCGTCACCTTCCTCTTCATCAGAGAGTGTGAGTGCACTACTCTTCATCATCGTAATACCACAGGAGTATTAACTAGGGCCTGACCGATTTATCGTGTGTCCAATAATATCGATTTTATCTTTTTTTTTTAAATCTGATGATCAAACAAGGCTCCGCCTCTGGTAACTCACCCCTCCCCCACTCCCCTGTAAACCCCGCCCCATTCCTGTAGTCCATGCTAATTATAACACAGTCAAGTCGTGATGTCACTGGAGTCAGTGTTTTATCCAGATTTTCCATTCCACCTTAAATAGTGTAAAAGTTACCTTCACCTTAAATGAAATGCAAGGGGGTGGGGGCATCTGAGGGCACAGCCTCCCTCTCTCTGGGTGAGTAGGACATCCCACCCCACCCCCCTCCAGTCAACACCAGGACAATGCTAGCTTTAGTGGGTGTCTGTTAGCTGTCCAGTGGTATTTTGTGGAAAATGGTGAAGGTTGATTTTGACGTTGTCTCCTGTAGACTCCCCCAGCTCGTGGTATTGGACCGTGTATCATCTGATCTGCTGGGTCCTAAGCGCCGTGGGCGTGGTCTGTATTCTCGTGGCTCATGAGCACTACAGCATTGACGTTGTTGTGGCTTACTTCGTCACGACTCGGCTCTTCTGGTGGTACCACACATTAGCCAACAACCAGGTAAACAAACACACACAGCACACACTCTCAAGATCCATGATCATTTGACTGTTCTGAATGGGATACATTCATGTGGTCATCTGTTAAGTTTCTCTCTCTCTCTCTCTCGCTCTAGTCCCTGTTGGATTCTCCTCATAACTACCTGAACAAAGTGTGGTGGAGGTATTTCTTCAGGTTCATGGAGAGAAACGTTAGAGCCGTGGTCCCCTGTGTCTTCTCTTGGCCCATATCTCTGCCCAGGGCCAGCTTCAAAATCCCCTGCAGGAGGTACTCCAAGGTCCAGATCGTCCGAGAAGAGTGAGGGAACTGAGAATACCAGCACTCACTCGCGCACAGCAGTGTTTATTGACTGTGAGGCTGTTTGTGTGTGTGTGTGTGTGTGTGTGTGTGTGTACGTACCTGGAAATATGCTCCACTTTTTGTTTACTCTTGTAGTGACAGTAAACTCATTAAATTACTGCCCGCTGGATTGTAGCGGAAATTTGCTGCTAATGAGGTACTGCCCCCTGTAAACCCCGCCCTCATGTAAACCCCGCCCCCTTTCCTGTTGTTTATGTTCTTTAAAATTTGATCACACAAACACAGACAGCTAGCGAAACCATGTCAGGAGCTAGCAGCATGTGGGGACTGTTTAGCCGTGCTAACGTACACCAGAATGCAGCTAGCGTCCAGCTCATTGTCAGATGGTCAGTGTTGAACTTGGCTTTGGACTTTTCAGCCATGCTAACTTGAAGATTGCTAGCATGAGGTTTGTTGTCTGTTTGCCAGTGTTGACCGGCGCCCCCTACAGTCAGCTCCATGTGTCAGACAGTTTGTTGCCTCCTGAAAAACTCTACGTTTACAGATTGAGTCGTGCCGGATGTTCTAGCTTTGAGAAAATGAGCTAGGCAGATTAGCTAGATTAGCTTCCAGAAACAACATTTGAAGAATGTGTGTGTGTGTGTGTGTGTGTGTGTGAGAGAGAACTGTGGACCTCGGTCCAGCTCTATGTTTACATAAAGTTTACCGTTAACAACAAAAGGTTGTTTATTTCCCTTTGAGTTACTGAAGAGACTGTCTATCACTGCGTACTGTTTTCCTTCGTGTTTTTAAGGCCGTGTTTGCCTTAATATCTATACGAATATTAATATACATTTGATATTATATAATTAATATTTCATTCATTAATGAAATATATTGTAATATTAAATAAACTATTTTTTTCTAATAAATGTTTAGGTTTTTTTTATGCTGCATAATGGAGGCACTGTGGGTGTGAAGGGCTCAGCTGGAGGTCAGGTAAGGTGTGTTTGGTGCTAAAATAACCCTGTAGTCCTCCACGCTGAGGTCAGCAAAGACCGACGCGGTCGAACCTGAAAAACCTTCTCGCCTTCAGTCAACAGCGAGCAGCTCCAGGGCTCTGCCTCGGCGCTGGGTAAACACTTTCTTTTCGCTTGGCTTCAGGCCGTAATCTGGAGCTGACTGATGCTCTAATCTCGGCCTGAGTCACCGGCGACGCCCGAGAGCAGCACACGGAGGACACGCCCTCTCCCCGGCATCTCCCTCCAGCCCTGAAAGCTTCCAAACCTGAGATCATATATACTCCACTCAGCCATAATATTAAAACCACCACTTGTTTCTACACTCACTGTCCACATGGGGGCACTCTGTCTGTTGCTCTGCATACTTTGTTACCCCCCCTCTATGGAATCAGATTTGTGCCAAAAAGAATCGCACAAAAAATCATTTAAAACTTATAACTTAAATATCCAGTTCTGACATTTGCTCCATGACTTTTGCGCGTGAGCTCTGGGTTCTGCGCGTGAGCTCTGGGTTCTGCGCGTGAGCTCTGGGTTCTGCACGTGAGCTCTGAGTTCTCTGCGTGAGCTCTCAGTTTTTTGCAACTGATCCCTGAGTTTTGCGAGCAGTTTTGGCACAAACCTCTCGCGTGTGCGGGTTCTCTCAGGGGTGCCTTCCCATTGGCTAGTGAGATTTTAAGTGACATCTCAGTGTCCAAGGTATTTTGGACTGCACGTGCGTCCTCCACAATGCAGCTCAGCAGTGAGAGAGACACAGTGGGGATTTTACAGAAACACCAACTCTCTGTGATTTACTGTTCTACACCTGCAAAGACATCAATGTAGATTGAGATTGAGGTAGTTGCCTCTAAATGACTGTGAAAACACACCTGTTTGTCTCTGAACAATGTCCGGTGCACTGAGTTGTCACTCAAAATCTCATTAGCCAATGGGAAGGCACCCCTGAGAAAACCTGCGAGAAGAGTGCTCGCGCACAGATTCTTTTTGGCACAAATCTGATTCAGAGAGTGGACACAGGGTTTAAAAACTCCAGCAGCACTGCTGTGTCTGATCCACTCTACACCAGCACAACAATCTTGAATTGCGGAGAGGAAAAAAATGTGCTTTTAATGTTTTGGCTTACTCTACAGTGTGTGGCCACCAGAGGTCACCACAGAGCCACACTCTGGAGCCCCTGGGGCAGACAGAGACAGACGGGTCAGTTGTTTGTCAGAGAATATTTTAATGGATGTTTTAATGAAAATACACAGGACTGCAGTCTTAAACATAACGAGGTGACGGAGTGAAACCCATCCTCCGAGTGTACTGCCCTGGTCTGTGAGGACAGAGGGGTGCTCGGTGTGGTCCTGCTCCTCCTCAGTGGTTGAACTTGGTGACCGCCTGCCAGCCGGTGTGGAAGCGGATCCATTCGAAGTAGTGGGCAACTTGAGTGTAAACGCCAGGGTAACCCACCTCCCCGCACTTCTCCCCCCAGCTCACGATCCCCCACACGTACGACAGGCCACTGGCGTCCTTGCACACCAGCGGACCCCCGGAGTCGCCCTGGCACGAGTCCACCTTTCCTTGCAGGTCACCTGAGGGCGGAGGGGGGCAGGGCACAGTCTTTCATATTTATCACACACACAAAATCATGTTTCTGTGTATTGTGGGGACGTTCCATAGTAGATGGAGGTCCCCGCAAGGACGACAAGTCCTCACAATGTGTGTAAACAGGTATAAACACAATGATATAGACCCCTGGCATACATACACATTAACACACACACACACACACACACACACACACACACTCATACACTCATTAAACCCTTTGTACATCCGGTCCCAAAACACATCTGTGCCCCAGTGACGCAACAGCCATTTGTAAGTGGGAGCGCAAGAGGTCACTTTCATATTTAATACACACACACACACACACACACACACACACACACGTACCTGCACACTCCATTCCCTCAAAGATTTTGTCCTTGTGGTACTCCTTGCAGTTTCTGATAATCGTGACGTTGGCCCATTTCAGAGTGTTGATAGCACCTCCCTCTACACACACACACACACACACACACCACGGGGTTGTAATCAGTTGCATGAAACAGTAAAGACACGGTAAAATCGAGCCTGTCTGAGGAGAGCCGTACTCACAGTGATGAGAGACCCCTCTGGAATCAAAGACGTAAAAGACACTTGTTTATAACAGAACTGTTCTGCACTTTAACTGTTGCATCTATTTTTTGTGAAAAACACATTGTCTCTGTTAAATACATTAACCCTTTAGAGGCGTTATGGCACTGTGAGCGTATACTCTCCAGCGCTGGGGTCTGTGTCGCTCTGCAATTACACTGCCACACCACTAGGGGCTGAACCTCAAACACCTTTCTCTACACTCTGTAGCACACAATGTAGTAGAGTTACTTTTATAAACTTTTAAAGTGCACTATGTAGGGTGTAGGGAGTTGTTTGGGACACAGCAGACTTCACATGAGGCGCCAGGAAAGAAACTAACGCAAAGCAGCATGGTTTTGCTTCTCGTCTATTTTTTTTCCCTTTGTTCGAGGTTTTTATTAACGTCTGAAGCCCACCCCGTGTCTGAGGAGGTCTCTGTGAAAGTGCTGCTCTGTCTGTGTCTCTGTGTGTGGAGGAGAGGAGCTCATAGTTCTGTACTACTTTGGTTCAACATAAACAATGTCCGTCTGATTTCTGACCAATCACAGAAATGTAGTTACGTTTCTGGAGAGGTGCACGTCAGCCCGCGGCGTAGGGTCGACTCAGAAGTTTAAATTGGGTTTTAGACGTGGCCCAGGTGTGGGAGGAGTGCATGTTTGGGGCTGTACACAGCTTGTTTATTCGCAGTGTGGCTTTGTACCTATCTCCTTGTTTTATTACCTGTCAAATTTACAGTTTACAAACAAAGCAGACTGTAATTTTCTATACTGTGATTCCTATATTTTACCATAGTTTTTTCTGACGTATTTTCCACAGCGTGGTTACAGTGCCCCCTGTTGGTGGACCTTCCTTCGCTCACTGTTGGTCGTTACTGACCACTGCACACCTGTAACACCCCACAAGACCTGAGTATTGGACAGTGACCAAAACATGATGACCATCACAGTGTGGCCCCTGAGACGCCTCGACTGACCGCTCACACCCTGCCTGAGTTCATCGGTGAGAGCCCCGTCACAGGGCAGTGGCTTATGTGGGGATGGTGCTACCTTTGTTCCGCCCCCAGCCGGAGATGGTGCAGGTGTCCCCGTGCTGGAACTGCTGCGTGGACCAGGGCACGCACACGGAGCGGACGGCGGGGTTGGGCTTCAGACACACCTTCTCGATTGGCATCTCCTCCAGCTGAATCAGGGCGATGTCGTTCTTGTACGTGCGGGGGTCGTAGTCCTCGTGGATGATGATTCTCTTCACGGGGGCGATGTCCGTGGTGTTCTGGCGGGAGAGCTTCTTCCACAGAGAGAACTTGATGTGGAACGCCTGCGGTTTCTGCCTGCGCGTGCATACATACACACACACACACACACACACACACACACACACCATCACAACATTAAAACCACCTTCTCAGTGTCCACTTTCAGCTTCACTTCACGTGCTCTGTGTGCATTATTCACCCCCCTTTCCCCCTGTTCCTCAGCGCTCAGGACCCCCACAGAGCAGGTGTGATGTGGTGGTGGATCATTCTCAGCGCTGCAGTGACACTGACGTGGTGGTGGTGTGTTAGTGTGTGTTGTGCTGGTGTAGAGTGGATCAGACACAGCAGTGCTGCTGGAGTTTTTAAACCCCTGAGAATAGTTCACCATCCAAAAACATAGGAGTGTCTCATAGAGTGGACAGTGAGTGGACATAGGGTTTAAAAACTCCAGCAGCACTGCTGTGTCTGATCCACCATATATCCATATAGAACTGGGAGTAAGGGGGGGCTAAAAAAGTATGCAGAGCAACAGATGCAGGACTACTGCCTCGTGCTCAGTGGAGCCGAATAAACCATGGCTGCGTGTTTCAGCCTGGACTCCTGTGACCGCTTACCTGACGCAGTGGGCGGCGGTGAGGACCCAGCAGCCCCCCAGGTACGCCCCCCCGCAGTGGACACTACCATCCTCCTGCACCGCCACCTGCCACTGAATCTGAGTCTGCAACAAGAAAAAGGTCACCAACAGGTGAAGATGCAACTCACATGGAGATCAACATCCAGTTCAAACAGACCTTATTTCCACTGCATGGTCCCGACTCGACTCGCCTTGTCCCTGGTCCCTTTCCACTCCCACAACTCCCCCCTGAAATGTATCGTCTCTAAGGGGAACAGTGGTCTTTGGAAACCACAACAACGGCGGTGGTAACGTTAAGCGGTGTTTACTCATGGTGTATCGGCGTGTTGTTGTTGTTTGGGACTGAACACAGCTCCGTCATCAGTTCAGACAGATCAGTAGAGTGTGTTCCTTCCTTGTTGCAGCGTCCAGCTCTCGCTGGATTCTTTCGTCGGCCACCGATCCAAGGAGCGTTTGAACCTCTTCAAAAGACCACGGCGTCATTTTACGAGCTGCCGTCGTGAGTCGGATAAAAACAAACGTGATCTCTGCTGCAGCTGGAGATTTTACAGATGGAGAGTTGGTGCTGGTCGTCTGCGTTGCGTGGCGTAGAGTGACGACTCTCTCTGGACGATCAGCGCTCTGCAAGGTTTACACGCCACGGTTTAGTCCCTACTCGACTCGCTCTGAACCACGAGAGAACAGCCACTAAACAAGAACCCGCTTCCAGAACCAGGACCTGATTCACCTGCTGGAGGAGCAGATTAGTCGAGGCGAGTCGAGTGAGGACCCTGCGGTGGAAAAGCACAGTGCAGTAAACTGACCGGTAACGCCTCCTCTCCTCCCACCACTCGCTTCCTACGGACTCTCCGGGTCTCCTCCGCCTTGTAAACGTAGTCCAGGTTGGGAATCCCACACTCCAGCTGACTCTCAATGTGTTTACGGTCTTTCAGAGTGTCTGATGCACACACACACACACACACACACACACACACACACACACACACACACACACAGGACAGCCGTGTGTGTTAGTGCTGATCTACAGAGTTTGTGCTGGAAAAGTTGGACTGAAGATAATGAGCTCTTTACCATTCTTCACACTCGACCAAATCTCTGGAAAACAAAGACATAACATATCAGTGTGTGTGTGTGTGTGTGTGTGTGTGTGTGTGTGTGTGTGTGTGGCTGTGTGTGTGCCTTCTTACCTTCTTTTATAGGGCTGGTGTGTGATGGTGAGCTAGAACCTGAAACAGTGAGAAAATATTTGGCTGTTTAAATGAGCCGACAACAAATTAGTGTGTGTGTGTGTGTGTGTGTGTGTGTGTGTGTGTGTGTACCTTCTTTTTCAGGGCTGGTGTGTGACGATGAGCTTGAATCTGAAGAATTAAGACACAGAGAAAACTGTCAGCTGTCTAAATAAACACAACACAAATTAGGGAGTGTGTGTGTGTGTGTGTGTGTGTGTGAGGTTGGGGGGGTCAGGGTCAGATATGAATCCCCCACATGGCCCTGAACATCTTGGCGATCTCAGAGAGACGTGGAGGTTTGAGCTACAAAATAAAAACCATGAGCCTCACTGCCCACTACAGGTGGAGATATGAACTGCAGGATAATTTAAAATCCTTTAATTAAGAGATCATTAAAGGCACAGGGTGGGACCAAGTATTATTATTATTTGTTGTTGTTGTTATTTGTTGTTGTTTGTTTGTTTGTTTAGTTTAGTTTTGGCCAGTGACGGCGCAGTCTGAGAAAGGCCTAGAGGCCGATGTCCTGATGTTGAAACAGATTCTGAACGTGGAACCGTTTTAATGATCAGGGTCTTAGTGAAGGTCGGGGTCAGGTTTGGGGTGAGATTTCTATAAAAATGAACGCCCACACTATTTATAGATACAAACTCTGTGTGTGTGTGTGTGTGTGTGTGTGTGTGTGTGTGTGTGTGTGTGTGTACCTTCTTTTTCAGGGCCGGTGTGTGACTGTGAACTAGAACCTGAAATATGAAGACAGGAAAAAAAAAGAAAAAACAGTCAGCTATTTAAATGCAATGGAAAGAAACGGAAGTGTGTGTGTGTGTGTGTGTGTGTGTGTGTGTGTGTGTGTGTGTGTGTGTGTGTACTAACGTATTTCCTCAGGCTCTTGCTGTAAATCTGAGCCAGAAGCTAAGGTGTGAGTGACACAAAGAGCAGGGAGTGAGCCTCATTGGGTAAGAGCAGTGAATTTAACTCATGAACGTTTACCTTCATCCGGCTGCGCTTCTTCAGGAACGACTGCGCAGATGCGAGAGAGAGAGAGGGAGAGAGAGAGAGAGAGAGAGAGAGAGAGAGAGAGAGAGAGAGGGTTGTTTACAATGGGACCTGACAAGCTCCTTACAAACATGATCTGCTATAAAAACCTAACAGCCACATCCTGCCTACCGCGGTTTAGCCCCGCCCACTGGGGCTGAGGTTATAAGGGGTGATGCCGCAACCTAGTTTTTCGCAGATTACCCAGTCCCAGTCGTAAGCCGCTAATGTGTGTGTCTGTGTGTGATGGCAGACGCTAACCTCTTTCCTCAGGCTTGGTGGGTGACTGTGAGCCAGCGTCTGGTAGCAGAACACACACACACACACACACACACACACACACACACAGAAATGAGTGAGCTACCTGAACAGAACACACACAGAGGAGATGCAGCTCAGAAACAGACAAAGCAGCTTTTACCTTCATCTGGCTTCGGCTTGGCTGGGGCTCCTGGTATTAACACAGAGATCATTACAGCGTTATATACTCACACATTCATCTTTATATATTCACACATTCATCTTTATATATTCACACATTCATCTTTAAATACTCACACATTCATCTTTATATACTCACACATTCATCTTTATATATTCACACATTCATCTTAATATATTTACACATTCATCTTTATATATTCACACATTCATCTTTAAATACTCACACATTCATCTTTATATACTCACACATTCATCTTTATATATTCACACATTCATCTTTATATATTCACACATTCATCTTTAAATACTCACACATTCATCTTTATATACTCACACATTCATCTTTATATATTCACACATTCATCTTAATATATTTACAGATTCATCTTTATATATTCACACATTCATCTTTATATATTCACACATTCATCTTTATATACTCACACATTCATCTTTAAATACTCACACATTCATCTTTATATACTCACACATTCATCTTTATATATTCACACATTCATCTTTATATATTCACACATTCATCTTTAAATACTCACACATTCATCTTTATATACTCACACATTCATCTTTATATATTCACACATTCATCTTAATATATTTACAGATTCATCTTTATATATTCACACATTCATCTTTATATATTCACACATTCATCTTTATATACTCACACATTAGACTTTATATGTTCACACATTCATATTTATATATTCACACATTCATCTTTATATCTTCACACATTCATCTTTATATATTCACACATTCATCTTTATATATTCACACATTCATCTTTATATACTCACACATTAGACTTTATATGTTCACACATTCATCTTTATATATTCACACATTCATCTTTAAATACTCACACATTCATCTTTATATACTCACACATTCATCTTTATATATTCACACATTCATCTTTATATATTCACACGTTCATCTTTAAATACTCACACATTCATCTATATGTTCACACATTCATCTTTATATATTCACACATTCATCTTTAAATACTCACACATTCCTCTTTATATACTCACACATTCATCTTTATATATTCACACATTCATCTTTATATATTCACACATTCATCGTTAAATACTCACAAATTCATCTTTATATGTTCACACATTCATCTTTATATATTCACACATTCATCTTTATATATTCACACAATCATCTTTATATACTCACACATTCATCTTTAAATACTCACACATGCATCTTTAAATACTCACACATTCCTCTTTATATACTCACACATTCATCTTTATATATTCACACGTTCATCTTTAAATACTCACACATTCATCTTTATATATTCACACATTCATCTTTATATATTCACACATTCATCTTTAAATACTCACACATTCATCTTTATAAAATCACTCAATCTTCTTTATATACTCACACATTCATCTTTATATATTCACACATTCATCTTTATATATTAACACGTTCATCTGTATTCACACATTCATTTTTATATATTCACACATTCATTTTTATATATGGGCGGCATGGTGGAGCAGCAGGTAGGGGTCGCAGTCACACAGCTCCAGGGGCCTGGAGGTTGTGGGTTCGATTCCTGCTCCGGGTGACTGTCTGTGAGGAGTGTGGTGTGTTCTCTCTGTGTCTGCGTAGGTTTCATCCGGGTGACTGTCTGTGAGGAGTGTGGTGTGTTCTCTCTGTGTCTGCGTGGGTTTCCTCCGGGTGCTCCCGTTTCCTCCCACAGTCCAAAAACACATGTTGGTAGGTGGATTGGCGACTCAAAAGTGTCCGTAGGTGTGAGTGTGTGAGTGAATGTGAGTGTGTGTCTGTGTTGCCCTGTGAAGGACTGGCGCCCCCTCCAGGTTGTATTCCCGCCTTGCGCCAAATGATTCCTGGAAGGCCCTGGACTTACTGCAACCCTGAACTGGATAAGGGTTACAGATAATGAATGAATGAATGAATCTTTATATATTCACACATTCATCTTTATATACTCACACAATCATCTTTATATATTAACACATTCATCTTTATATTCACACATTCATCTGTATATATTCACTCATTCTTCTTTATATACTCACACAATCTTCTTTATATACTCAAACATTCATCTTTATATATTCACACATTCATCTTTAATTACTTACACATTCATATTTATATATTCACACATTCATCTTTATATACTCACACATTCATCTTTATATACTCACACAATCTTTTTTATATATTCACACATTCATCTTTATACTCACACATTCATCATTATATATTCACTCATTCTTCTTTATATATTCACATATTCATCTTTAATTACTCACACATTCATCTTTATATACTCACATATTCATCTTTAATTACTTACACATTCATATTTATATATTCACACATTCATCTTTATATACTCACACAATCTTTTTTATATATTCACACATTCATCTTTATACTCACACATTCATCATTATATATTCACTCATTCTTCTTTATATATTCACATATTCATCTTTAATTACTCACACATTCATCTTTATATACTCACACATTCATCTTTAATTACTTACACATTCATCTTTAAATACTCACACATTCATCTTTATATATTCCCAGTCGTAAGCCGCTAATGTGTGTGTCTGTGTGTGATGGCAGACGCTAACCTCTTTCCTCAGGCTTGGTGGGTGACTGTGAGCCGGCGTCTGGTAGCAGAACACACACACACACACACACACACACAGAAATGAGTGAGCTACCTGAACAGAACACACACAGAGGAGATGCAGCTCAGAAACAGACAAAGCTTTTACCTTCATCTGGCTTCGGCTTGGCTGGGGCTCCTGGTATTAACACAGAGATCATTACAGCGTTATATACTCACACATTCATCTTTATATACTCACACATTCATCTTTATATATTCACACATTCATCTTTAAATACTCACACATTCATCTTTATATACTCACACATTCATCTTTATATATTCACACATTCATCTTTATATATTCACACATTCAGCAACTATATATTCACACATTCATCTTTATAATAAAATGTATTATAGCATTTTTCTACATGTAAAATTACCGGAGAATGTCAACTTCACCATTAAAAGCTAATGTAATCTAATCTAATCTAACAGATGCTCTTTTCTAATATAATCTCTAATCTAATCTGAAATCTAATATAATGTAATCCAATCTAATTTCTAGTCCAATCTAATCAAAGTCTAATCAAATATAATCTCTAATTTTATATAATCTAATCCTATCTAAACTCTAATCTTATTTTACCTAACCTCTAATCTCTAACGTTATTTAATCTAACACAATTGAATCTCTAATCTAATCAAATATAATGTAATCCAATCTAAACAAAGTGAAGCTCTAATCTAATCTCTAATTTTATCTAATATTATCCAATCTAATTTCTTGTCCAGTCTACTCTAATTGAAGCTCTAATCAAGTTTAATCTCTAGTCAATCTAACTTATGCTTTAAGATCTAATCTAATTTCTATTCTAATCAAGTCCAATCTAATCCAATTTAATCTCAAATTTAATCTAATCTCAAATCTAATCTAATCAAATCTACTGCGTGTGTTGAAAGAGAAACAGAAAGGGAAAACAGAAGTGAATGAATCTCACGGGTTTGAACAGGTATTTCCAGTTCGTCTTCTCCTCCGAGGCAATCTCTAATCCCATCACTAACAGCCTCTAATGGAATACACACTCCAGATTTACAGTGGAACGAATCACCACGGCAACCTGAACATACACACAGACACACACACACACACACACACACACACCAGAGACGTCATTAACACTGAAACACAGGACCACATTTTGGAGTGTCGTATGCTACCTTTTAGCTGACGTCTTTTTCAGAAACAGGTAATTCCTTATAGGACCCGCCAGGCCAGAGCAACCTATATAATGTTCATTATATAAAATACATCAGTACCTTTGCAGCACATCTCATCACTGTTATCTACACAGTCGTTGACTCCATCACAGGTGTGATCCAGAGGAATCCACTTCTCATTCACACAGTGGAACTTTGAACGCACATCTACAACTGAGATTAAAAAAAATAACAAACAAAAACCAGAGAGTGTAACTGATAACACGTTTGAAATTTACCTGCCTTACATTAGACTGAACCTGGAGTTATTTTTTATAATGTAGCCACATGCAGGTGTAACAAGCTGTGACAGAGACACTACCTGCTGCTCCACTGTTATATTTATATTTATATTAGTTTTTTAAAAATGCATTTTGTCTCAAAAAATCCCTGGCATATCATCGCTGACCAGTTAAAAATGTGTATCTTCCAAAAATAGTCATTTTACGGGAGAAGGAAAAAACCTTCTTCAGCGAAGTTCAGTAGAAAAAGATTTAATTCAGAGTAATTTTGGAACATTTCTATTGGTCCATTCCTCATGAAAGTTTCACACAGTGTGAAGATGGCGTGTTCAAATGATGCTGTAAGTTAAAAATTAACAAAATGGCAATACATGTTTTTAATTGGACAGTGGACTTTGGGAAGCTTCATTAATCCGTTTTCTTCCCTAAAGCCAGGAGCAGCACAACATTTGTACATTATCTCAGGTGTAACACTTTTATTACTGCACTACAGACTTCCTGCGCTCAGGAGCGACACTCCACATGACTTCAGCATATGGATCTGGAGCTAAACTGCTGTTGGAGGAGGGGACAGTTGCATCACAACCATGTATGAAATATGTTGTTGCTGAATTAAAACCACATGCTACTTACATGGTGTGAATGGTCCAATAGAAAGAGTAAAATTTGCATGGAATAAAAGCCAGTTTTACAGGTTTGTTTACATTCCACTTATTGGAGACTGGGTTTCTGAGTGTGTGGTTGGGGAAGTTGTAGGCAGTGTTCACAGAGTGACTGAGGAGGGCTACCTCTAGGCTCCTTGTAGCACTTTACATGAGCAATGTCATCGTCCGCCCCCACCGCCTTGGGTTTGTAGATGGTGCACTCGGCCAGAGAGAACTCGGACCCGGTGCAGCTCACACTCATGCACTCACTCCTCCCAAAGTCATCCAGCTCCTTCATCTTGACCGTCTGAGCAGCATCTGCTCCCCTGGTTCCCAGAGAAAAGCAGAGACAGGCTTGAATTCCACACTTATAGAGATCACTGTAAAAGTGGATCTCTTTGTTATAACAGGGGGGATTACCTTACCTTGAAGGTGTGAAACTGATAGGTGAAGGTGAAACTATCTGATGGCCAAGGTACTATTAGCTTTGTGTAGAGTTGAAATTACCTGGTGGGGGTATCTGGGTGTAAATATGGAATGACCTTACAGTGAATGTGGCTGAAATTAGCAGGATTATCTGGCTGTACAGGTGTTTTTAACTGATAGTAAAGGTTATATTACCTACCTGTAAAATTGTTAGTACCTGACTGTAAAGGTACGATTACCTGTATTATTACCTTTTTGTGCAGTTGGGATTGTCTGACTGTAAAGCTGTTATTACCTGACTATAAGGGTGGGATTACCTGGCTGTACAGGTGTTATTATCTGACTATAAGGGTGGGAATACCTGGTTGTACAGGTGTTATTACCTGACTATAAGGGTGGGATTACATAGTTGTACAGGTGTTATTACCTGACTATAAGGGTGGGATTACATAGTTGTACAGGTGTTATTACCTGACTATAAGAGTGGGATTACATAGTTGTACAGGTGTTATTACCTGACTATAAGGGTGGGGTTACCTGGCTGTACAGGTGTTATTACCTGACTATAAGGGTGGGATTACATAGTTGTACAGGTGTTATTACCTGACTATAAGAGTGGGATTACATAGTTGTACATGTGTTATTACCTGACTATAAGGGTGGGATTACATAGTTGTACAGGTGTTATTACCTGACTATAAGGGTGGGATTACATAGTTGTACAGGTGTTATTACCTGACTATAAGAGTGGGATTACATAGTTGTACATGTGTTATTACCTGACTATAAGGGTGGGGTTACCTGGCTGTACAGGTGTTATTACCTGACTATAAGGGTGGGATTACCTGACTATAAGGGTGGGATTACCTGGTTGTACAGGTGTAAGTACCTGACTATAAGGGTGGGATTACCTGGTTGTACAGGTGTAATTACCTGACTATAAGGGTGGGATTACCTGGTTGTACAGGTGTAATTACCTGACTATAAGGGAGGGATAACCTGACTATTAGGGTGGGATTACCTGGTTGTACAGGTGTAATTACCTGACTATAAGGGTGGGATTACCTGGTTGTACAGGTGTTAATACCTGACTATAAGGGTGGGGTTACCTGGTTGTACAGGTGTTATTACCTGACTATAAGGGTGGGATTACCTGGTTGTACAGGTGTAATTACCTGACTATAAGGGTGGGATTACCTGGTTGTACAGGTGTAATTACCTGACTATAAGGGTGGGATAACCTGACTATAAGGGTGGGATTATCTGGCACAGGTGTTATTATTTGAGTGTATATTACTATGAAAGTGGGAGTAGCTGATTGTAAGTTTGTTAGTACCTGGCTGCAGAGGTGGGCTTACCTGGCTTCTTTTCCTTGATCTCGACAGATGACATTAGCTGCAGCCATATTCCAGGTTTTGCCTCCACAAATCAGTGCGCTTCCCTCTAATGTTTTCACCTGAACCAGTTGATATTTTTTGTGCTCCTTGAGACTCACCTGGAAAGGATTCTCTGAAACACATACACATGCTCAGGTATACATAGGTCTCTCTCTCTCTCTCTCTCTCTCTCTCTCTCTCTCTCTCTCTCTCTCTCTCTCTCTCTCTCGCTCTCACTCTCACCTTCACAGTTTTGTCCAATGTGGGAGAACGTGGCTTTTCCGCTCCTGCAGGCAGAGGCCTGTGCCTGGCAAAAGGAAATGTATGACACGTCGTTCCGTCCACACACAGGCCTCCCAATGCGTGGACACTGATAGGGCAGTTTACACGAGCACTTCCCTGAAATGCAGCGCTCCCACGGTCGACACAGCACTTTACTGCAAGACAGATGAGTGTATTTCTCCTTTAAACACTCCTGCACCAGCAGCGCTGAGGGGTCAGTGAGGGGCTTCGAGCGAGGGCCTGATCTGTGGACACTTGGGCTTCCTCCAGTAGCACTGCGTTTGTCACTAAGTTCAGCAGGAACAGGATCTGAGTCGTCCTGAATCAACAGAACAATCAGCATTTAGAATATAACATTACACTGCCCCCTGGGCTAGGTCTCTGAGACATGTCAAACCAGGTGGTGCTCACACTCAAGCTTAACACACTCAAAGAAGAACACCGCTGATCCTCTTCCACTGCCTAAAAATACACCCACGTTGATTATCATCATTGTGATTATACCACAGTTAGTTCCAACCCCACACTCTGACTGAGCTCTTCGGGTATTACTCCACCACATGCACGGGTAACCTAGCAACCATACCAGCTCTTACAGGACAGCAGGGGGTGCCTGACAGCCCTTTTCTGCCAGTGTGGAACTGGTTCAGGTTCTGTGCACACACTTTAATTTAAACGGTTCTGTGCATTTCCACACAAATGGGTTCTGGACCCGGAATGGTTAGTTCCCAGCTGGAACTCAGGAATAGCAGGTTCTTCAGCACAAACCACGACAATATCTGAGGGAGTGTCGAGATAAAGAATCTCCAGAAAGAGTTCAGAGACTAACGCGTTAAGGCTCAGCGAATCCATTCTCCATTTTCTGAGGTGAAAACACAAGTAACGTTCAAGGAATGTTTTTGGGTCTGTGACAAATCTTGGTTTTCCACAAGTATCACTTTGAACACACTGTAAACAGTGGATTAACTATGACTCTGTCCTGCTCCGAATGACAATATTCAGCTCTGAATAACGCAGCCTTGGTTCCCATTTAAACTGGGGCAAAGAGAACAAGGGAACAATTGAACACCCACACACACACATACCCACACCCACACACCCACACACAAACACCCACACACACACACAAACACATACCCACACCCACACATACCCACCCCCACACACACCCACACACACACACCCACACCCACACACAAACACCCACACACACAACACACACACACACACATACCCACACATACCCACCCCCACACACACCCACACACACACACCCACACCCACACACACACACACACATACCCACACCCACACACACACATACCCACACACACACATACCCACACCCACACACACACACCCACACACACACACACATACCCACACCCACACACACACACACACACACATACCCACCCCCACACACACCCACATACCCACACCCACACATACCCCCACCCGCACACCCACACACCCACACACACACATACCCACACCCACACACACACATACCCACACACACACATACCCACACCCACACCCACACACAAACACCCACACACACATACCCACCCCCACACCCACACACACACACACACACACACACATACCCACACACACACATACCCACACCCACACACACACACCCACACACACACACACACATACCCACACCCACACACACACACACACACACATACCCACCCCCACACACACCCACATACCCACACCCACACCCACACATACCCACCCGCACACCCACACACCCACACACACCCACAAACACTAATCTCACTGTAAAGCCAGCTGAGACAGAGGAGATGAATGGAACCGAATTTTTGACTCTAAAAGCATCTCCTCACAGAAAGTGACCACGGTCAGTGGCTCTGAACACACTGCTGATGTCCTAGACCTGTCTTCACCAGGGGCTGAAGGAGACAGAAACACCTGCTTCCATTGACCACCACTGGAATGTCCTCTGACTCCCTACAGTCCACAGCGTCACCAACATCAAAACACTCTCCTCCCTTGGTTTATATCTAAAACACTGTATTATTGTGCCCCCCCCCACACACACACACGCACCGGTTGAAATGACCCAGGGGTCAACACCAGAAACAGAACTCACGGCGTGTCCACTCTCCTGCAGCAGCAGCGCGAGGACCAAGCTCAGGATGATCCTCATTTTGTGTCCGTTCTTTCTTGCCTTCTTTCTCTCTGTCCCTCTGTCCTCTGTCCCCTGGACTCTCTCTGTCTCTGTGTTACTTAACTGGCTCCATAGATCATTAACTCTGATCAATACTGACCAAATATCACCCCCTGAGGGTGACTGAGATTTTCCAGTAAAGCAGCGGAGGTCACATGGTCAACCGGTCACTCAGGAACCATGCACTCATCGCCCAAAGCCTTAAAGGCACCTCACTGTCAACGCGTACCTTTGTTAGCCCCTTTCCTCCCTGTCCATGTATGCTCCAGTCCCCCGCAGAGGAGACAATGTGTGTGTGGTGCTGCTGTAGAGTGGATCAGACACAGCAGTCGCTGCTGGAGTTTGCGAACCCTGGGTCCGTTCTGTTAGACACCCCTCCCTCATCAATCCACCTTGTAGATGTAAAGTCAGAGACAGTAGCTCTATTCTCAGTCCAAACACTGAGGGGTTAAAAACTCCAGCAGCACTGCTGTGTCTGATCCACTCTACACCAGCACAACACACACTAACACACCACCACCACGTCAGTGTCACTGCAGCGCTGAGAATGATCCACCACCACATCACACCTGCTCTGTGGGGGTCCTGAGCGCTGAGGAACAGGGGGGAAGTGGAGGTATTAAAGTATGCAGAACAACAGATACAGGACTACAGTCTGTAATTGTAGACCTAGAAGCTGGCCTCAATCTTTTGGCTGTTCAGTGAATAAACCTTTGTGTTAGTGGTGAATGCACGGTCAGCACGGTTTTTCTGGCACAGCCCTGATCAAACTGAGCAGCTTGCTAAACACAAACACACAAACAAGATAAGGTCCTGCGCTGTGATTGGTCAGTTGTTGCTGTGGGCAGAAACCCCCCCAAAACCCCGCCCACTCCCGCAGTCTTTGGTCCTGAAAGGGCAAAGGTCAGAGGACCACCAGATAAAAAATAACACACAAATCAGTGGGGGGGGGGGTAATGCCGTGGTTGCCAGGTGCAGCAAAAGTCTCCAGATGCAAAAATCACATACAACTTTGTGTGAGTCAGTTTAACCATTTCCTGTCCTCTCCCTTGTTTAAAGTGACAGTCCACTCCCTCGTTCAGTGGTCCTCACCTGGTCATTGGGTCGTGTCTCACTCTGGGGCATCTGTGGACCCAAGGTTAGCGAAGTCGGTTTGGACCAGCAGGGAAAATAACTGTGGGGCTGTGCAGGATGAGCACTGTCTCCTCCCTCAACATCCACAGCTGAATTGCCCTTGAGCAAGGTACCTAAGCCCCACCTCCTCCCCTTTAGCTGGGGATAGACCGCCCCTAATGCACTACTGTGGGTGCCTGTGCTCTTACCATCAAACGGTGGCATTACCATGGCAACAGATAACCTGCTGCACATCTGTCAAAATAAAAGTTCCATATCAGCTTCTTAAGCATTTAAACGGCAACCAAACCCCGTGACCCTTTCAGTACGAGCTCGTTTTATCTGACCGATGCCACATTAAATGAGATTCAGCTGAGGGAATGAAACACCACCTGAAACATCTGGAGCACAGCAGCACTGGGCAGAGCTGAGGATAGCAGTGTGGGGAGTGGACAGAGAGTGGACACTGATGATGCAGGTGTTTCTTCAAAAATAAACCGGACAAAGGTCAAAGTCGCTCGCCCATCGTTCGTTTTATTGATGAAGATCAATAATATACAGAATTTAAACAGTAAACAAAACACAAAGTTAAACAGGCACTAAGAACAGAGAGAGAACCATATACACTTCCTCTATTTACTGCCACCTGGTGGTGAAGGGAACTACAGCAGTGGCTTCTTCATTAAACTCCCACCTCGAACCGTTAAAGCTGCACCCATTACTGAGAGATCAATACCTGGACCCCTGAAAAAAAGACCCTCTGCTTCTTTATAAACCTTCGGAATCAAAACAGAATCATAAACACACTCCGGATTCTGGAGGACCAACGATACTTGGACCCTCCTCCTTTCAGAACCGGAGAGAACATCTGTAAATAACAACAATAATAAACAAATAAACAGACAGAGAAACTGAATACAAACTAAACACCTTCCTCCGGTCGGGACCTGGTTACTGTTGCTATGCACTGAATGGTATTTTCACCCACGTCCTGTGAAGCTTGTCCAACCACAGCCTCCGTTGCTATGACAACCGTTTCCAGGTTGCTCCGCCCACAAAAGAACAAGCGATGATGGAAAAACGGCCTGATTTGAATTAAAGAGGTTTGAACAGATGGGACTACTTCCTGCTGGAGGTCGGAGCGTGTTGCCGTTCCACTTCGTGGAGGACACTCTACTGCCACCCGTTGGACGCACAGAGCGAGGACAGATCGCTGTCTTCTTTCCCAGGGACAAATCAAATGTCACATATCTATCGCTGTGTCCCAATCGGCTCCCTGTTCACTATTCCCTACATTACTCACTACGTAGTGCACTATTATAGCAACTAAAAGCATCAGGGTTGTGAATGAATTTGGACGCGACCTAATGCGGGTTTTTACTAAACAGCGCAGGGTGTTGAGGGGATCCGCTAGGGAACATGGTTTCCACACAACCTTTTGCAGTGCATAGTGGGATTGTTTGAGTGCAATACGCTGCTGTTTTCAGACACTGCTACAAAATGGCAGAACCCCAAAACAGTGCACCATGTAGTGAATGAGGTACAGTTTGGGACACAGCATTTGGACGCACCCTACAGTAACACACACTGCCCCCAGCTGGCGAGAAGCTAAGTGCTACTAACAAAAGTGGCTCAACACGCTTGGAGGAGAACGCTAAACATACAGATCTACAATGGCAGCTAACAGACACCCCTGAAGACTAGTATTAGGTCTATGATATTAGCAGTTCTCGCCAGTGTGAATGTCATAGTTAGACAGAGACTGAGCTAGTGTTCTCCTGCAAAAGTGTTGAAGCTGTTCAGTGGCGTCATGTTACCAGCAACATACACATGTCATTTAAACAATGGGTGCAGAGATTATTGCACACTTTTGTTTCTCTTCAGTGTCCTTGGAGTGTTAGAAATGCACTTGTGTGATGAAACACACACACACACACACACACACACACACACACACACACACACTACAGTTTGGTCTGAATGAGTTAGAGATGGTTTACAGATTCGTACAGAAGACTTTTACATCGTAATTATTGTGTTGTTATTGACCCTGTGCGCTCCGTCGTCAACAGTGCGTCGGAAACGTGGACTCGACCGACTGCACGTGTTGTTTTCTGTTTGTGTTTACACTACGCTGAGCTACAGTCGTGAGAAATCAAAGGCATAAAGCAGTCTGCAGCTTATGGCTTACAAATATCTACAGTAATGCTAGAATTAAAGAAGGGGTTTGTGCTTAATTTGCAGGCTAGTGGGAGTGTGAACACACAATACACACACACACACACACACACTCACACACTTCACCAACCATCACAACAGCGCCCTGACTCATACGCCACACACCAGATGCCCACTAACCCAAGCCTGTCCACCTACCGCTGACTCTCTGTTTACACTGATCAGCCACAAGATTAAAACCACCCTTCAGTGAAGTGAGGAACACTGGACTGGTTACACTGCCCCCTGCTGAGGGGGAGGGCACCAAATGAATGGTCAGGGCCACACTGCGAGGGTCACCACATGTTTCTTTGCCCCATACCACCTCTCTAAACTTGCTCACTAAGACCGCCCCTCCATGGCATCAGTGTCCTCTAACTGGGCCCTTTAAGGAGGATAACGCTCCTAGCCACACCGCTAACACTGTTCAGGGACAGCACGATGAATATTCCTCAGGCTCGGCTACAGATTTCTCAGCTGCTGAAATCTAGGTGTCAGAGACCAGCTACAGCGCTTCCAGGGGTACACACAGTACAGAGCAGGTGGTATTAATGGTGTGGGTGGTCAGTGTATACGGTTTAATGTCTCAGAGGCATGGATGTCCAACAGCTGATTAAAGCACTTGTACTAATAGGCTAATTTAGGCTAATTATAAATTAGGAAAATAAAAATATATCTGTACACTCTCGTCTTATATTTTATTAATATTATATAATATTCCTTATTGTTTTCTCACCAGTATCAGGGCTGGGGTCGTAATGCTCTCGTGTCTCAGTACCACGCCTGTTACTTCAGTGCTCCACATGGGGACTTTTATCTTAGAAATAACTTCAACATCAAAGGGGTCTTTAGCGTTATTAACAGCTATTTATTACTGAATTTAAAGGAACACTAGGTAACATTTTTTGTGTGTTCCTGTGCCTCCAAATGTAGTCTAGTACATTTTTACTGCACTGTACTGAAATCAATGGGGAGAGGAGGGGTGGTTTCCTACCCTCCTCCAAAAGTTACATAGTACAGTCTCCTCAGTGTTGAGTCCAGAGAAGCAACAGTAGAGGCTCTATTCTCACTGTTACAGCTCAGTGGAGCATCACAATGAATTTGAAGCTGTCATTTTAAGGTAAAAATATTACATAGTGATCCTTTAATGTTGTTAATAGCCATTTATTGACACAGGTGGGAAAATCCCATTCACTTTCCCATAGAGAAGAGCAGATGTCCTTATATGGGCGTGACGGCAGCTACAGGGGGTTAAAGGGCAGGTCCGTCCCTTCATTGCCCAAAGTCAAGGTGTGGGGACTGAAAACACGAGACCCTCCACCACCCTCCAGCCCTGATGCTTATTGCTTGCGGCCCTTGTTTTTGCTTAAAGCTGCGTCACAAAGCTACGGTAGAGACGTTAGCGAGGACACGGAGGGGACACACACACCGTCTCTGGACTTTCAGTGATTGCACTGTCCTCCTGATTAAAAGCGACTGAGGGGGGGGACAATAGCTGTAGAACAATAAACAACAACAACAACAACCAAAATAATAACCATAATAATAATGATAATAATAATCTTTTAAAAGGCATGCAGAGTACGTAAAGACACACGTGGAAACACACACACACACACACACACACACACGTTTGGTCTACAGTACAGAGTAAGACATTCAGCAGCAGCCTGGTTGTTGGAGGGGGCTGTGTGTCCGGCGCCGTCCCCGAGCTGAGGTACGAGTGTGAGGACGAGCGAGCGCCCCCCACCTCTCCCCCTGCGCCCCACAGAGAACCGGCTCTGGACCCTGACGCTGCTGTTAGTGCTGTGACGCCCGCCGCTGGTCT
>NC_089804.1:1799639-1829639 GCF_029633855.1 Hoplias malabaricus | reverse complement strand
AGTGTGAGTATTGTGTGTACAGTGTGTGTGTGTGTGTGTGTGTGTGTGTGTACAGTGTGTGTGTGTGTGTGTATGTATTGTGTGTACTGTGTGTGTGTAATGTGTGTACAGTGCGTGTGTGTGCGTACAGTGTGTGTGTGTGTGCGTAGTGTGAGTATTGTGTGTACAGTGTGTGTGCGTACAGTGTGTGTGTGCGTACAGTGTGTGTGTATTGTGTGTACAGTGCGTGTGTGTGCGTACAGTGTGTGTGCGCGTACAGTGTGTGTGTGCGTAGTGTGAGTATTGTGTGTACAGTGTGTGTGCGTACAGTGTGTGTGCGTATGTGTACAGTGTGTGTGTATGTACAGTGTGTGTGTGTGTACAGTGTGTGTGTGTATTGTGTGTACAGTGTGTGTGTGTGTATACAGTGTGTGTGTGTGTGTGTACAGTGTGTGTGTGTGTGTGTACAGTGTGTGTGTGTGTGTGTACAGTGTATGTGTGTGTGTATATATACAGTGTTTACAGTAAGCGTTTACCCAGGATGAGGCAGACGTAAGTGTGGTAGAAGAGAAGTGTTAGAGCTGAGAGAATGGCTCTGAGACTGTGACTCGCTGCTCCTTCCCTCAGCTGAGACAAACCAAACTCCTGCAACACACACACACACAGACACACACACATACATACACACACACACACCAGATACAATCAAAACACTGCTGGGAAAACTAGCATACCCTCTTTTTGTGAACTTGGAATGTGATTCATATCTGTGTGTGTGTGTGTGTGTGTGTGTGTGTCCCTCACTCTGTTCCCTGAGAAGCCGATGAACTCCAGGAGTCGGAGAATCCTGGCCGGCAGCAGAGAAAGCATCTGAGACACAAACGAGTAATAACACAAATAAATACCTTACTACCATCAGGGGAAAAAACTACATTTCCCAGCATCCCTCCACTTCCTGTCAGACTCACCAGGTTAAAGGAGCCAATGCCCAGCTTGACTCCGCCCTCAAACTGTTGGAAGGCGTCAGATTCTCCGCCTACTCCCTGAGACATGGTTAATATATGCTGGCATTCTCTGTAAAACACACACACACACACACACACATTTCTGAAATATTATAAAGGTGTTATGAGGAGGATTTAAGGAGTGATGTGACACTAGAACCATTTTTGAAAAACTGTGATTTGCATAAATGAATTAAAAGTAGGTCAGCTGTTATTTTTAACCGAGTAGCGCCCCCTTGTGGACCCCATAGGTCCTTCAGGTCCTGGAAACTGTGAAATGGAGTTAGGACCTCCTTGGATCGGACTCAATGTGGTGGAATGAGTTAGCGGTCCGGCGCTGAGAGAGGACACTGTCGTCAGGGAAACACCGCTGTCGTGAAGGGTGGGCTCGGTCTGCTGGGTTTATGGAGGTGGTCCGGGTCAGAATAACATCCACAAGAACTCCAGAACCCAAGGTTCTCCAGCAGAACATCACACGATGGGCAAAAGACAGCGCTCATCCTTCCTCTGAACACTTTGGGTTGGTACTGACTGCCGCACACCGGGAGCCCCCCCTCCCCCCTCCCTCCCTCACACTGACCACTCCCCTGCAGCGCCCTGCACACACCCCTCCCCCTCCCCCACACCGGCCAGTGGTTTTAATCTTGTGGCTGGTTGTGTGTATGTCACTCGGGGAGGACTCACTTGTAGATCTGAAAACTTGTGCGTATCTTGATGCCACCTTTAATGAAGCTCATCATGTTTTCATCCTGGAAAGAGAAAGAAGAAATGATGTTTAAGAAAAGAGGGAGAAAATGATAAAGAGAGAGAGAACAGTGAGAGAGAGAGAGAGAATGAGAGAGAGAGAGAGAGAGAGAGAGATACAGGGAGAACAGAGAGAGAGAGAGAGAGAGAGAGAGAGAATGAAAGAGAGAGAGAGAGAGATACAGGGAGAACAGAGAGAGAGAGAGAGAGAAAGAATGAAAGAGAGAGAGAGAGAGAGAGAGAATGAAAGAGAGAGAGAGAGAGAGATACAGGGAGAACAGAGAGAGAGAGAGAGAGAGAACAGTGAGAGACAGAGAAAGAATGAAAGAGAGAGAGAGATACAGGGAGAACAGAGAGATAGAGAGAGAGAGAGAGAGAGAGAGAGAGAGAGAACAGTGAGAGACAGAAAGAATGAAAGAGAGAGAGAGAGAGAGAGAGAGAACAGTGAGACACAGAAAGAATGAAGAGAGAGAGAGAGAGAGAGAGAGAGAGAGAGATACAGGGAGAACAGGGAGAGAGAGAGAGAGAGAGAGAGAGAGAGAGAGAGAGAGAGATACAGGGAGAACAGAGAGAGAGAGAGAGAGAGAGAGAGAGAGAGAGAGAGAGATACAGGGAGAACAGAGAGAGAGAGAGAGAGAGAGAGATACAGGGAGAACAGAGAGAGAGAGAGATACAGGGAGAACAGAGAGAGAGAGAGAGAGATACAGGGAGAACAGAGAGAGAGAGAGAGAGAGAGAGAGAGAGAGAGAGAGAGAGAGAGAGAGAGAGAGAGTGAGAGAGAGAGATACAGGGAGAACAGAGAGAGAGAGAGAGAGAGAGAGAGAGAGAGAGAGAGAGAGAGAGAGAGAGAAAGAGAAAGAGAGAGAAAGAGAAAGAGAGAGAGAGAGAGAGAGAGAGAGAGAGAGAGAGAGAAAGAGAGAGAGAGAGATACAGACCTGTACAAATGTTAGTGTGGCTTTCTGTAGGAGGCACTCAGCGTAGCAAATTTCTGCATGCATTTCCCCTGTAACACACACACCCACACCCACAAACAAACACACACACAGCATACATTTATTAGGAGTATTAACACCAACACTAAACGTAGGTGTTAATCAACAGTTTTTTTTAAATGGCAGCCAGAAATACACACACACACACAAATACACACACACACACAAATACACACACACACATACCTTCTTTCAGGCTGTCAGAGGATTGTTTAGTGACTAAACTGGACAGAGACTCCACCATCGAGTTCCTCTTCCTGAACCTGCAGATTCAACACAGTGCACACACACACACACACACACACACACACACACACACACAGTGTGACAGCTTCTAACATCAGAGCATCTGCAGTAAATAACCCCCTCCATCTGCCTGTCTGTCAAAGCCGTCACCATGACGACGATGACGCAGCCATCCCATAATACCTGTGGCACGTGTGGAGAGCCTCTTTGATGGTTGCCATGGCAGTCTGGATGTCTTTGTGCTCGAAGGTCATGGCCGCCTGCATCACCAGGATGCTGCTGTATCCCAGAGCATGATACATACTGTCCTTAGACCTGTAACACACACACACACACACACACACACACACACACACACACACACACACACAGCAAAATTAACTTTCAGAAAAAGGCATGACACAGGGTTGTATGTGTGTCGCACTTTAATCCCAGGGGGCGGAGCCTATTCAGCATGTGATTCAGGCAGGGGCGGAGCCTGTGTAGACTGTGGTTCAGGAAGGGGGCAGATCCTGTGCAGCAGGTGCAGGACATACTGGATTCTCCGGAACATTCCCAGCTCTGTTCACACAGGCATTACCCGAACTGGGCACCGGGGGCAGGATAAAGTCCGGTACGGCTCAGGGTCACTGTGCCTGTGTAAATGGAGAACTTATAGTACACTGGGATAAGTGCTATGGCTCCAAAAAAGGTGTGTGTGTGTGTGTGTGCGTGTGTGTGTGTGTGTGTGAATAAATGCATCTTGAATGTCCGCTAGGGGGCGCTAAATCAGGATGGAAGTTAGCGTAATGACTATTGGTCTTATGTTAAACACCACTCACTCTCTCTCTCTCTCACACACACACATAAACACATAAACATACACACACACACACAAACACACACACACACAGGTGTACCATGGTCTGAGGAGGTCCAGAGCTTCTGAGAACTTGTTGTTGAGCACCAGGTTCAGAGCCACGCTACATTCCTCTATGGACGTCTGGAGATCCATCTTAGAGGCCCTGCAGACACACACACACACACACACACACTTTAACAAAACACAGTGCTGAGTCATTTGAAGGTGGTGAGTCATTTGAAAGGAAGAAACACACTCCTCTTTAAAGCAGCACTAGGTAAGATCTGGTTGTTTTGCTCCAGGGCTCCCCCCACAGTGGAAGACTGCAATTAGTTCACTTTTACAGCACTGTCCTGGAATCAATCAAAAGCGTGGGCAGTGTTTTCCCACCGTCCTCTCAGTTACACAGTGTAGTTTACTACTAACACAGCCTTTTACTAACCTCACTACACACTATGTAGTGCACAGTGTAGGTCACAAAATAACAGCTTCTGCACTAATTTAGCGCACTGTACGTCAGATAATAAAACTATTTATACTCAACATGAGCTTCACGTCCCTCTGTCTGTGCACTGTGTAGTAGTGTCACGTTTATAACCTGTGAAGTGCACTGTGTAGTGTATTAGTGTTAAGTGCACAATTGGGACACAGCCAGAGGCTCTCTTCTCTCTGTTACAGCTCTGTGGAGCATCACTGATGATTCCAGGTGCGCTGTAATTCAACCTTCAACCAATCAGAGAAGCTCTGTGGCTTTGGGGCGCTCTCTATTGGTGGTTGCCCTGGAAACCAGGCGGGCCCAGCTTCCCTCTCTGTTTTTGCGCAGGCCTGTGAGGGTGGGATTGGATTAGTTAAACTAACTCAATCAGACTGAATCAGTCTAGCCCAGGCTCCTGGAGTCCAGTCACAGCTTTAATCTCAGTCACATGACCCACGCCAGCTCGCGGGTTGCCAGATTATTTCACGGTTAGTCAGATAACTTAATCTAAGCCCAAAGTCAGTGTTGTGAGAACGGGAGACAGACCCGATCTGATACTCAGGGCTGGACCCCCCGGACCCGAAGGGCTCGTACCTCACTGCGGGAGGAGGGGAGGACACCAGAGGGGATTAACAAAGCTGGATCTCGGAGTTAGCCGGATAACTTAAGCTCAAAGGGCGGTGTGTTCGATAGAAACGTGTTGTACATGTCGTTCTATCGTTTCTCATGAACATGGGGTTATCTGGATAACAGAGAGACCCTGCTTTGATTAGAGAGGGGCTGTTAAACACACACACACACACACACACACACACACACACACACACACACACACACCTCTTTTATCAGTAACAAATACAACTCATGGCAACCCCAGGGCTGCAGTGACAGATACCAGAGGAAATTTACACTCCCTTATCATCCCTTATCGTTTTATCTACAGGCGCGCACACACACACACACACACACACACACACACACACACTTTCACCTGCATCATGGAAGCAAATGTCACTTACACTGGAATGCGATCGTAAGCATCTTCAAAGCAGTCCTGCAAAGACAGACAAGAACACACACCTTTTTAGTTCATGGTGGCAGTGTATGATGTCCATCTCAACACACACACACACACACACACACACACACAGAGAGAGCATGGGGTCTTCAACACAGAATGCCCTCTTCGCTGTGATGTTATTGCTATAGAGTCACTGTGGTGGTGTTTGGGTCGTAGTTCTGTGGGTAAATGCAGTGGTAGATGTGTGTGTGTGTGTGTGTGTGTGTGTGTGTGAGTCCACAATTTTCTTTTCTTCTGAGTAGTGTACAATGAATAAAGAGAATTCTGCTGACACTGTTTCTGTCCATGAAAAGTTTTGTGAGGAGTGTGTGTGTGTGTGTGTGAGAGAGAGAGAGAGAGAGAGAGAGAGAGAGAGATTGCTGACTCGCTCAACCTTCACCCACACAAACTGCTGCAGTGCTGATGTGCGCCCGCACACACGCACACACACACACACACTTCTGTTCTGAAGTTTGTGTGTGAGCCTGAAGCAGGAGAAACACACGGGAACAGGGAGGAAACACAGCTGCTATTTATAACTCCCCCCAGACACAGTGGGAAAGGGTTGCCAGATTGGAGACATTTCACCCTGAAATGTGCAGGAAAAATGTGTTTTGAAGACTAGAAATAACAGTGGGCCTCAAGAGGAGCTCAGACACACTCTCAGACCAACATTAACCCCCCGTGTGCCGTACAGTGTGTGATACAGAGTTGTTCTATCACTCCACTTTTTTAAACAGAGCCTCAGTCTGAGTTAGAGCCGCTCTGTTTCACAGCTGGGCTCCACCCTGAGCCTGATGAGGCGTGTCCTCGCGCTGAGGAGGGCCTCCAGTTCACTGTGGCTTTTATGGCTGATGGTTTCTCACATTTTGAGGGAAGTTTGAAAGCACAATCTGGCAACCCTGCTGTGAAAATGACCCTTGGAGAACGTGTTGTTTGTAAACGCTGGTGTGTGTGTGTGTGTGTGTGGAGCTAATTATAGTGCTGTAGTTATGTAAAGGGGGGGGCAGAGGAGCTGCTTGTTAAAGTGCTGAATCAATGCTGCACCCTCCATCACCACTCGGCTCTAAACGCTCTGAGGAATGTCATTCAACAGTGTTTTAGCTTCCTCTCTCTCTCACACACACACACACACACACACACACAGGGAACACGTGTCCTGTAACCCGAAGCCTCAGATTTTGTGGAAGCTGAGAAACAATGGAAAATGAAACTGAAAAAGAGTGGCCTCTGAAGACCAGGCCACAACACCTCCGTCCACTCCTCCGTCTCACTGTGTACACATTACACACAAGCGCTGTATCTCTACCTCCAGCCTTAGAAAGGGTGTGTGTAGATACTGTGTGTGGCTGGTTATTATACCGTCGTGAGGACCAGAGGTCGACTATTTCCCATTTTGTATTTGGTGACATTGTGCTGATATTCGGGGGTCCTCACTACGTCTGCGTGACTGTAGCGTGGAAAACTAGACGAGTGACTGAGGGAGGTGAGAGTGTAGTGTTAATGAGCTACAGTAACGATTATTTCTGTGGAAGGTCCTCACAATTACAGCAAAACCTGTGTGTGTGTGTGTGTTGTTGTTGTTGTTGTTGTTACACTACCCAGAAAAACTGCAGTTCAGCAAGAAATTGACCTTATGCTGAAGACCACAAAGGAGCACTGTGTTCTTCTCCTGTTACAGACTGTAGTTCCACCTGTCGCTCTGCATACTTTCTTTGTCCCATTTCCCTCTGTTCTTCAACGGACCCCCACAGAGCAGGTGTGATGTGGTGGTGGATCATTCTCAGCGCTGCAGTGACACTGACGTGGTGGTGGTGTGTTAGTGTGTGTTGTGCTGGTGTAGAGTGGATCAGACACAGCAGTGCTGCTGGAGTTTTTAAACCCCTCAGTGTCTGGACCGAGAACAGTCCACCGACCAAAAACATCCAGCCGACAGCGTCCTGTGTCACTGATGAAGGACTAGAGGACGAGCGACACACACTGTGCAGCGACAGATGAGCTACTGTCTCTGACTCTACATCTACAAGGTGGACCAACGAGGGAGGAGTGTCTCACAGAGTGGACAGAGAGTGGACACAGGGTTTAAAAACTCCAGCAGCACTGCTGTGTCTGATCCACTCTACACCAGCACAACACACACTAACACACCACCACCACGTCAGTGTCACTGCAGCGCTGAGAATGATCCACCACACTTCTCTCTGGTGGTGTGTGTGTGACAGAGAGAGAGAGAGAAAGTAGGGGAATGTTCTGTGTGGTATTAACTAAAGTGGATTACTCTCATTATAGCACTGAGCACACACACACACACACACACACACTGTTCTGAGCACTCACACTTTGATCATTTATTAGGGCTCAGACACAACTCATTGCCCACTCAATAAACAGCTCTCTCTCTCTCTCTCTCTCTCTCTCTGTTTCTCTCTCTCAGCAACAAAAATACAAACATAGCCGTCCTACTCTCTCTTACACACACACACACACACATACACACACATACACACACATACACACACACAGTCACAATGGAAAAAGGCACAAGGTCAGACTGTGTAAGCAGATCTGTGGCATGGCGCTTGAGGATCTACTTACAGTGTCCATCTCTCTCTCCCTTCCTCTCTGTCTGTCTCTCTCTCTCCCTTCCTCTCTGTCTGTCTCTCTCTCTCCCTTCCTCTCTGTCTGTCTCTCTCTCTCCCTTCCTCTCTGTCTGTCTCTCTCTCTCTCCCTTCCTCTCTGTCTGTCTCTCTCTCACACACACACACACACACACACACACACACACACACACACAGAGGTAAAGCTGTGTTGACAATGCTAAGTTGTTTGTGTGTGTGTCATGTCCTCTCACTTTCATCAATAAACCAACACTACGCTCTGAAAGCTCCACACTACACACTGTATGTGTGAGTGTGTCTGTGAGTGTGTGTCTGTGTGAGAGCGTGTGTGTCTGTGTGAGTGTGTATGTGTGAGTGTGTGTGTGTGTGAGAGCCTGTGTGTGTGTGCTGATCACTGGGTCTGTTTCAGAACTAAACCTGTGTGTGTGGTGTAGCATAGTGGCTAACCTCAATGGCTTTCTTCAATGTAGAACAGAGTTCAGTTCCCTGCTCAGGTAAATAACGCACTACACACATAAGAGCCACTGCCTGTGGAGGAGGTGGGGGGGGGGTGCGCGGAGGAGAGCGGGGGGGGGCAGGTGGAGAGATGGTGGGGGGGGTGTTCCTTTGCCCGCTCCTGTAACAGGATCAGAAGTGTAAGCTGCTCTAGACAAGAGCATCCGCTGCATGCCGTAAGAGGTTCTGCCCTGACAGCAGCGGACGACCTGGTAAACCTCCTTCACCAAGGCCCAAGACTCCAGAGCGTACTCTCGCGCAAGCAAAACCTGCAAACCTTAAACTACTCTCGCACAATCAACAATGCCATTGCACTGAAAAAGCACACTCATGTAAGCAAAATAAAGCCAATCACAGTAAAGATCCAGAAACAGTAGTAACCAATCATACCTCTGTGTGCAAGAGTTGTGATTGTGTGAATAGATCTCAGTGTGCGAAGGTGGTTTTGACCGTGTTAATAGATCTCAGTGTGCAGGAGCAGCTGTGATCATGTGAAGAGTTCTCAGTGTGCGAGAGCGGTTGTGATTGTGTGAATAGATCTGTGTGAACATGAACAGGTCGCATGAACAGGTCTCTATGTGCAAGGGTGGTTGTGATCACATGAACAGATCTCTGATTGCGAGCGTGGTTGTGATCACGTGAACAGATCTCTGCCTGTGAGCATGGTTGTGATCACGTGAACAGATCTCTGCATGCAAGCGTGGTTGTGATTGTCTGAAACAGATCTCTGTGTGCGAGCGTGGTTGTGATCACGTGAACTCTGCAGATCCTGTGAATAGATCTGTGTGCGAGAGCGGTTGTGATCGTGTGAATAGATCTCAGTGTGCGAGAGCGGTTGTGATCGTGTGAATAGATCTCAGTGTGCGAGAGTGGTTGTGATCGTGTGAATAGATCTGTGTGTGAGAGTGGTTGTGATTGTGTCAATAGATCTCTGTGAGCGAGAATGGCTCTGGTCGCATGAACAGGTCTCTGTGTGCAAGAGTGGTTGTGATCGCATGAACAGATCTCTGCGTGCGAGCATGGTTGTGATCACGTGAACAGATCTCTGCATGTGAGAGTGGTTGCGATCACATAAACAGATCTCTGCATGCGAGCATGGTTGTAATCACATAAACAGATCTCTGCATGCGAGCGTGGTTGTGATCACATAAACAGATCTCTGCATGCGAGCGTGGTTGTGATCACATAAACAGATCTCTGCATGCGAGCATGGTTGTGATCACGTGAACAGATCTCTGCATGTGAGAGTGGTTGTGATCACGTGAACAGATCTCTGCATGCGAGTGTGGTTTTGATTGTTTGAACAGATCTCTGCGTGCGAGAGTTGTGATTGTGTGAATAGATCTCCGTGAGCGAGATTAGCTCTGATCGTGTAAATAGATCTGTTTGCCAGAGCAGGACTCCATCGTTGTGTACGGAGGTTGTGTACCACCCTCATGTTGACTCCAGTCAATTCAGAGCATCTGTCCAAACCTGTGTGGTATTTATTCACTGACCACAGCCCCGGCTCTGACCTCCCGGGGCTGAGGAAAGGCCAGCAGCCCTGAGGCAGAAGAAAGGTCACGTCTTAGACGTAATCCATCCTACTTACTCCTCGTGACCTCGGTGAGTTTGGCTGAAATTTGAGCTTGATTCGGACCGAGGGACCAGGCTTGACCAGCAGACGACAAGGTCCCTGACCACAGTGGATCCCAAAGAGTGGGAAACGAAGAGTAACTCCTTCCCATATGTGAACACAGGTCACACACATCTACACACACCACATACAGGCTACTGCACTCAGAGAGAGGAATACCACAGACATGTGTATATTATGTGCCTATAGATATCACATCTGTGCTCGTGCGTTCACACACAGATATCCAGCGTCCTCCAGCTTTCATTAGCTCACTTCTCCAGAGCAGAGAGATGACATAACCTCGTATGTCCCATTCATTCATCACGCCTGAGCTGCACAGTGTAACTGTTACAGACTGTGTACTGCAGTATATTTTTAAACACACGGTACAGGGGCTCTGTGCTGTCACTGTGCTGTCACACGAAGCACTCACCTCGTCCATCTCGCTGTTCTCAGCCATAATTATAGTGTTAACCCCTTCCCTCTGAACCACCTCCTGAAACACAGAGAAGACTGCAGCCTCCGCGCTCTCAGACCTCCTCGTTACCGCTCCATAGCCCCGGCTTTACCCGCGGTCCCCGTCGACTCGAAGCCCCGTCCCCGTCCTCAGCTCTGCCCGGGTTTAACACACTCCGCTTCCCCTTCAGCTGCGCCACGTTTAAACTCGGCTTCCGCGGTGCCACGACGTCTTTCTCTTCCCACCCGTGTTCCGACAAGCCCCGCCCCCGTCGCGCTGGGATTGGCTCGCCGCTCTGACCATAAACGGGAACGCGGGACACTACCAGCCAATCGCAAAACAGGGGCGAGACATGTCGCAACACAGGTGGGTAAAATATATACAAAACAACACCGTCGACGAGTTGTCATTGGCGACCACAAGTCACACCTACGACACAGGAAGCATTAATAGCTTCTTTAACAATGTGTTTTTAAATTACTAATATACTTTTATATATAAGCATTTATTTTCTTGTTTTCCTTTAACATTAACATCAATTCCTTCTTGAAATATACTTAAGAAAATTTACTTCTTAAAAAACAGAAAGTTTACATAATCTAAAATGGTTCCCAAAGCTGTGACCAAAATGGCTCCCTAATGGCTTATATAGTGAGCCACAATGCTTACTATATATTACAGGTGCATTGTGGGAGATTCTAACAAATTTAATGTTAGAGAAAATGGCAACGCACTCAATAGTGTCGTAAAATGTAAATACAGAGCCAGTTCAGACACAGGCCATTTTTTGATAGGATCTTCCAGGCTGTTGCTATGGTTTCCAGGTGGTTGCTACTGGAGTTGCTAAATTGTTAGATGCTGCTATATGGTCCCAGATGTTGGTAGTTTGTTAATAGTACATTAATATTATTTTGATTACAAAATCTTTGAAAATCAGACTGAAAAATCTGGAGCAGGACGGTGTCTATCTGAATAAAGGAGGAACTATTAACAGACAAAAATATGGCAGAAAAAAACAAGTACAACACAAATCAGACATCGTTGACTATTCAAAACTGCTCACAGGTATGTGTGTGTGTGTGTGTGTGTGAGAGAGAGAAAGAGAGAGAGTGAGAGTGAGAGAGAGAGAGAGAGAGTGAGAGTGAGAGAGAGAGAGAGAGAGACCGTCCAAAGGTGTGATTGAGTGACTGGGTGTGAATCTGCCCAAAGGTATGGGTGACTGGGTGAGTGGGTGAGTGTTTTCAGGTGTGATTGTGTGAGGGACTGGGTGAGTAGGTGAGTGTTTTCAGGTGTGATTGTGTGAGGGACCGGGTGAGTAGGTGAGTGTTTTCAGGTGTGATTGTGTGAGTGACTGGGTGAGTAGGTGAGATTGTTTTCAGGTGTGATTGTATGAGTGACTGGGTGAGTAGGTGAGTGTTTTCAGGTGTGATTGTGTGAGGGACCGGGTGAGTAGGTGAGTGTTTTCAGGTGTGATTGTGTGAGTGACCGGGTGAGTAGGTGAGTGTTTTCAGGTGTGATTGTGTGAGGGACTGGGTGAGTAGGTGAGTATTTTCAGGTGTGATTGTGTGAGTGACTGGGTGAGTAGGTGAGATTGTTTTCAGGTGTGATTGTATGAGTGACTGGGTGAGTAGGTGAGTGTTTTCAGGTGTGATTGTGTGAGGGACCGGGTGAGTAGGTGAGTGTTTTCAGGTGTGATTGTGTGAGTGACTGGGTGAGTAGGTGAGTGTTTTCAGGTGTGATTGTGTGAGTGACCGGGTGAGTAGGTGAGATTGTTTTCAGGTGTGATTGTGTGAGTGACCGGGTGAGTAGGTGAGATTGTTTTCAGGTGTGATTGTGTGAGTGACTGGGTGAGTAGGTGAGTGTTTTCAGGTGTGATTGTGTGAGTGACCGGGTGAGTGGGTGAGATTGTTTTCAGGTGTGATTGTGTGAGTGACTGGGTGAGTAGATGAGTGTTTTCAGGTGCGATTGTGTGAGTGACTGGGTGAGTAGATGAGTGTTTTCAGGTGTGATTGTGTGAGGGACTGGGTGAGTAGGTGAGTGTTTTCAGGTGTGATTGTGTGAGTGACTGGGTGAGGTGGGTGTTTTCAGGTGTGATTGTGTGAGTGACTGAGTGAGTAGGTGAGATTTTTTTCAGGTGTGATTGTGTGAGTGACTGAGTGAGTAGGTGAGTGTTTTCAGGTGTGATTGTGTGAGTGACTGGGTGAGTAGGTGAGTATTTTCAGGTGTGATTGTGTGAGTGACTGGGTGAGTAGGTGAGTGTTTTCAGGTGTGATTGTGTGAGGGACTGGGTGAGTAGGTGAGTGTTTTCAGGTGTGATTGTGTGAGGGACCGGGTGAGTAGGTGAGTGTTTTCAGGTGTGATTGTGTGAGTGACTGGGTGAGTAGGTGAGTGTTTTCAGGTGTGATTGTGTGAGTGACTGGGTGAGTAGGTGAGTGTTTTCAGGTGTGATTGTGTGAGGGACTGGGTGAGTAGGTGAGATTGTTTTCAGGTGTGATTGTGTGAGTGACTGGGTGAGTAGGTGAGTGTTTTCAGGTGTGATTGTGTGAGGGACTGGGTGAGTAGGTGAGATTGTTTTCAGGTGTGATTGTATGAGTGACTGGGTGAGTAGGTGAGTGTTTTCAGGTGTGATTGTGTGAGTGACCGGGTGAGTAGGTGAGATTGTTTTCAGGTGTGATTGTGTGAGTGACCGGGTGAGTAGGTGAGATTGTTTTCAGGTGTGATTGTGTGAGTGACTGGGTGAGTAGGTGAGTGTTTTCAGGTGTGATTGTGTGAGTGACCGGGTGAGTGGGTGAGATTGTTTTCAGGTGTGATTGTGTGAGTGACTGAGTGAATAGGTGAGATTGTTTTCAGGTGTGATTGTGTGAGTGACTGGGTGAGTAGATGAGTGTTTTCAGGTGCGATTGTGTGAGTGACTGGGTGAGTAGATGAGTGTTTTCAGGTGTGATTGTGTGAGGGACTGGGTGAGTAGGTGAGTGTTTTCAGGTGTGATTGTGTGAGTGACTGGGTGAGGTGGGTGTTTTCAGGTGTGATTGTGTGAGTGACTGAGTGAGTAGGTGAGATTTTTTTCAGGTGTGATTGTGTGAGTGACTGAGTGAGTAGGTGAGTGTTTTCAGGTGTGATTGTGTGAGTGACTGGGTGAGTAGGTGAGTATTTTCAGGTGTGATTGTGTGAGTGACTGGGTGAGAGGGTGAGATTGTTTTCAGGTGTGATTGTGTGAGTGACTGGGTGAGTAGGTGAGATTGTTTTCAGGTGTGATTGTGTGAGTGACTGGGTGAGTAGGTGAGATTGTTTTCAGGTGTGATTGTGTGAGTGACTGGGTGAGTAGGTGAGATTGTTTTCAGGTGTGATTGTGTGAGTGACTGAGTGAGTAGGTGAGATTGTTTTCAGGTGTGATTGTGTGAGTGACTGGGTGAGTAGGTGAGATTGTTTTCAGGTGTGATTGTGTGAGTGACTGGGTGAGTAGGTGGGTGTTTTCAGGTGTGATTGTATGACTGACTGGGTTGGTAGGTGAGTGTTTTCAGGTGTGATTGTGTGAGTGACTGGGTGAGTAGGTGAGTGTTTTCAGGTGTGATTGTGTGAGTGACTGAGTGAGTAGGTGAGATTGTTTTCAGGTGTGATTGTGTGAGTGACTGGGTGAGTAGGTGGGTGTTTTCAGGTGTGATTGTATGAGTGACTGGGTTGGTAGGTGAGTGTTTTCAGGTGTGATTGTGTGAATGACTGGGTGAGTAGGTGAGTGTTTTCAGGTGTGATTGTGTGAGTGACTGAGTGAGTAGGTGAGATTGTTTTCAGGTGTGATTGTGTGAGTGACTGGGTTAGGTGGGTGTTTTTAGGTGTGATTGTGTGAGTGACTGGGTGAGTAGGTGAGTGTTTTCAGGTGTGATTGTGTGAGTGACTGGGTGAGGTGGGTGTTTTCAGGTGTGATTGTATGAGTGACTGGGTTGGTAGGTGAGTGTTTTCAGGTGTGATTGTGTGAGTGACTGGGTGAGGTGGGTGTTTTCAGGTGTGATTGTGTGAGTAACTGAGTGAGTAGGTGAGATTGTTTTCAGGTGTGATTGTGTGAGTGACTGAGTGAGTAGGTGAGTGTTTTCAGGTGTGATTGTGTGAGTGACTGGGTGAGTAGGTGAGTATTTTCAGGTGTGATTGTGTGAGTGACTGGGTGAGTGGGTGAGATTGTTTTCAGGTGTGATTGTGTGAGTGACTGGGTGAGTGGGTGAGATTGTTTTCAGGTGTGATTGTGTGAGTGACTGGGTGAGTAGGTGAGATTGTTTTCAGGTGTGATTGTGTGAGTGACTGGGTGAGTAGGTGAGATTGTTTTCAGGTGTGATTGTGTGAGTGACTGGGTGAGTAGGTGAGATTGTTTTCAGGTGTGATTTTGTGAGTGACTGGGTGAGTAGGTGAGATTGTTTTCAGGTGTGATTGTGTGAGTGACTGAGTGAGTAGGTGAGATTGTTTTCAGGTGTGATTGTGTGAGTGACTGGGTGAGTAGGTGAGATTGTTTTCAGGTGTGATTGTGTGAGGGACTGGGTGAGTAGGTGAGTGTTTTCAGGTGTGATTGTGTGAGTGACTGGGTGAGTAGGTGAGATTGTTTTCAGGTGTGATTGTGTGAGTGACTGGGTGAGTAGGTGGGTGTTTTCAGGTGTGATTGTATGAGTGACTGGGTTGGTAGGTGAGTGTTTTCAGGTGTGATTGTGTGAATGACTGGGTGAGTAGGTGAGTGTTTTCAGGTGTGATTGTGTGAGTGACTGAGTGAGTAGGTGAGATTGTTTTCAGGTGTGATTGTGTGAGTGACTGGGTGAGTGGGTGAGATTGTTTTCAGGTGTGATTGTGTGAGTGACTGGGTGAATAGGTGAGATTGTTTTCAGGTGTGATTGTGTGATTGACTGGGTGAGTGTGTGAGAGTTTTTTCAGGTGTGATTGTGTGAGTGACTGGGTGAGTAGGTGAGTGTTTTCAGGTGTGATTGTGTGAGGGACTGGGTGAGTAGGTGAGATTGTTTTCAGGTGTGATTGTGTGAGTGACTGGGTGAGTAGGTGAGTGTTTTCAGGTGTGATTGTGTGAGGGACTGGGTGAGTAGGTGAGATTGTTTTCAGGTGTGATTGTATGAGTGACTGGGTGAGTAGGTGAGTGTTTTCAGGTGTGATTGTGTGAGTGACCGGGTGAGTAGGTGAGATTGTTTTCAGGTGTGATTGTGTGAGTGACCGGGTGAGTAGGTGAGATTGTTTTCAGGTGTGATTGTGTGAGTGACTGGGTGAGTAGGTGAGTGTTTTCAGGTGTGATTGTGTGAGTGACCGGGTGAGTGGGTGAGATTGTTTTCAGGTGTGATTGTGTGAGTGACTGAGTGAATAGGTGAGATTGTTTTCAGGTGTGATTGTGTGAGTGACTGGGTGAGTAGATGAGTGTTTTCAGGTGCGATTGTGTGAGTGACTGGGTGAGTAGATGAGTGTTTTCAGGTGTGATTGTGTGAGGGACTGGGTGAGTAGGTGAGTGTTTTCAGGTGTGATTGTGTGAGTGACTGGGTGAGGTGGGTGTTTTCAGGTGTGATTGTGTGAGTGACTGAGTGAGTAGGTGAGATTTTTTTCAGGTGTGATTGTGTGAGTGACTGAGTGAGTAGGTGAGTGTTTTCAGGTGTGATTGTGTGAGTGACTGGGTGAGTAGGTGAGTATTTTCAGGTGTGATTGTGTGAGTGACTGGGTGAGAGGGTGAGATTGTTTTCAGGTGTGATTGTGTGAGTGACTGGGTGAGTAGGTGAGATTGTTTTCAGGTGTGATTGTGTGAGTGACTGGGTGAGTAGGTGAGATTGTTTTCAGGTGTGATTGTGTGAGTGACTGGGTGAGTAGGTGAGATTGTTTTCAGGTGTGATTGTGTGAGTGACTGAGTGAGTAGGTGAGATTGTTTTCAGGTGTGATTGTGTGAGTGACTGGGTGAGTAGGTGAGATTGTTTTCAGGTGTGATTGTGTGAGTGACTGGGTGAGTAGGTGGGTGTTTTCAGGTGTGATTGTATGACTGACTGGGTTGGTAGGTGAGTGTTTTCAGGTGTGATTGTGTGAGTGACTGGGTGAGTAGGTGAGTGTTTTCAGGTGTGATTGTGTGAGTGACTGAGTGAGTAGGTGAGATTGTTTTCAGGTGTGATTGTGTGAGTGACTGGGTGAGTAGGTGGGTGTTTTCAGGTGTGATTGTATGAGTGACTGGGTTGGTAGGTGAGTGTTTTCAGGTGTGATTGTGTGAATGACTGGGTGAGTAGGTGAGTGTTTTCAGGTGTGATTGTGTGAGTGACTGAGTGAGTAGGTGAGATTGTTTTCAGGTGTGATTGTGTGAGTGACTGGGTTAGGTGGGTGTTTTTAGGTGTGATTGTGTGAGTGACTGGGTGAGTAGGTGAGTGTTTTCAGGTGTGATTGTGTGAGTGACTGGGTGAGGTGGGTGTTTTCAGGTGTGATTGTATGAGTGACTGGGTTGGTAGGTGAGTGTTTTCAGGTGTGATTGTGTGAGTGACTGGGTGAGGTGGGTGTTTTCAGGTGTGATTGTGTGAGTAACTGAGTGAGTAGGTGAGATTGTTTTCAGGTGTGATTGTGTGAGTGACTGAGTGAGTAGGTGAGTGTTTTCAGGTGTGATTGTGTGAGTGACTGGGTGAGTAGGTGAGTATTTTCAGGTGTGATTGTGTGAGTGACTGGGTGAGTGGGTGAGATTGTTTTCAGGTGTGATTGTGTGAGTGACTGGGTGAGTGGGTGAGATTGTTTTCAGGTGTGATTGTGTGAGTGACTGGGTGAGTAGGTGAGATTGTTTTCAGGTGTGATTGTGTGAGTGACTGGGTGAGTAGGTGAGATTGTTTTCAGGTGTGATTGTGTGAGTGACTGGGTGAGTAGGTGAGATTGTTTTCAGGTGTGATTTTGTGAGTGACTGGGTGAGTAGGTGAGATTGTTTTCAGGTGTGATTGTGTGAGTGACTGAGTGAGTAGGTGAGATTGTTTTCAGGTGTGATTGTGTGAGTGACTGGGTGAGTAGGTGAGATTGTTTTCAGGTGTGATTGTGTGAGGGACTGGGTGAGTAGGTGAGTGTTTTCAGGTGTGATTGTGTGAGTGACTGGGTGAGTAGGTGAGATTGTTTTCAGGTGTGATTGTGTGAGTGACTGGGTGAGTAGGTGGGTGTTTTCAGGTGTGATTGTATGAGTGACTGGGTTGGTAGGTGAGTGTTTTCAGGTGTGATTGTGTGAATGACTGGGTGAGTAGGTGAGTGTTTTCAGGTGTGATTGTGTGAGTGACTGAGTGAGTAGGTGAGATTGTTTTCAGGTGTGATTGTGTGAGTGACTGGGTTAGGTGGGTGTTTTTAGGTGTGATTGTGTGAGTGACTGGGTGAGTAGGTGAGTGTTTTCAGGTGTGATTGTGTGAGTGACTGGGTGAGGTGGGTGTTTTCAGGTGTGATTGTATGAGTGACTGGGTTGGTAGGTGAGTGTTTTCAGGTGTGATTGTGTGAATGACTGGGTGAGTAGGTGAGTGTTTTCAGGTGTGATTGTGTGAGTGACTGGGTGAGTGGGTGAGATTGTTTTCAGGTGTGATTGTGTGAGTGACTGGGTGAGTGGGTGAGATTGTTTTCAGGTGTGATTGTGTGAGTGACTGGGTGAGTGGGTGAGATTGTTTTCAGGTGTGATTGTGTGAGTGACTGGGTGAGTAGGTGAGTGTTTTCAGGTGTGATTGTGTGAGTGACTGGGTGAGTAGGTGAGTGTTTTCAGGTGTGATTGTGTGAGTGACTGGGTGAGTAGGTGAGATTGTTTTCAGGTGTGATTGTGTGAGTGACTGGGTGAGTGGGTGAGATTGTTTTCAGGTGTGATTGTGTGAGTGACTGGGTGAATAGGTGAGATTGTTTTCAGGTGTGATTGTGTGATTGACTGGGTGAGTGTGTGAGAGTTTTTTCAGGTGTGATTGTGTGAGTGACTGGGTGAGTAGGTGAGTGTTTTCAGGTGTGATTGTGTGAGTGACTGGGTGAGTGGGTGAGATTGTTTTCAGGTGTGATTGTGTGAGTGACTGGGTGAGTAGGTGAGTGTTTTCAGGTGTGATTGTGTGAGTGACTGGGTGAGTAGGTGAGTGTTTTCAGGTGTGATTGTGTGAGTGACTGGGTGAGTAGGTGAGATTGTTTTCAGGTGTGATTGTGTGAGTGACTGGGTGAGTAGGTGAGATTGTTTTCAGGTGTGATTGTATGAGTGACTGGGTGAGTAGGTGAGATTGTTTTCAGGTGTGATTGTGTGAGTGACTGGGTGAGTAGGTGAGTGTTTTCAGGTGTGATTGTGTGAGTGACTGGGTGAGTGGGTGAGATTGTTTTCAGGTGTGATTGTGTGAGGGACTGGGTGAGTAGGTGAGTGTTTTCAGGTGTGATTGTGTGAGTGACTGGGTGAGTGGGTGAGATTGTTTTCAGGTGTGATTGTGTGAGTGACTGGGTGAGTAGGTGAGATTGTTTTCAGGTGTGATTGTGTGAGGGACTGGGTGAGTAGGTGAGTGTTTTCAGGTGTGATTGTGTGAGTGACTGGGTGAGTGGGTGAGATTGTTTTCAGGTGTGATTGTGTGAGGGACTGGGTGAGTAGGTGAGTGTTTTCAGGTGTGATTGTGTGAGTGACTGGGTGAGTGGGTGAGATTGTTTTCAGGTGTGATTGTGTGAGGGACTGGGTGAGTAGGTGAGTGTTTTCAGGTGTGATTGTGTGAGTGACTGGGTGAGTAGGTGAGATTGTTTTCAGGTGTGATTGTGTGAGTGACTGGGTGAGTAGGTGAGTGTTTTCAGGTGTGATTGTGTGAGTGACTGGGTGAGTGGGTGAGATTGTTTTCAGGTGTGATTGTGTGAGTGACTGGGTGAGTAGGTGAGATTGTTTTCAGGTGTGATTGTGTGAGGGACTGGGTGAGTAGGTGAGTGTTTTCAGGTGTGATTGTGTGAGTGACTGGGTGAGTAGGTGAGTGTTTTCAGGTGTGATTGTGTGAGTGACTGGGTGAGTAGGTGAGATTGTTTTCAGGTGTGATTGTGTGAGGGACTGGGTGAGTAGGTGAGTGTTTTCAGGTGTGATTGTGTGAGTGACTGGGTGAGTAGGTGAGATTGTTTTCAGGTGTGATTGTGTGAGGGACTGGGTGAGTAGGTGAGTGTTTTCAGGTGTGATTGTGTGAGTGACTGGGTGAGTAGGTGAGATTGTTTTCAGGTGTGATTGTGTGAGGGACTGGGTGAGTAGGTGAGTGTTTTCAGGTGTGATTGTGTGAGTGACTGGGTGAGTAGGTGAGTGTTTTCATGTGTGATTGTGTGAGTGACTGGGTGAGTGGGTGAGATTGTTTTCAGGTGTGATTGTGTGAGTGACTGGGTGAGTAGGTGAGATTGTTTTCAGGTGTGATTGTGTGAGGGACTGGGTGAGTAGGTGAGTGTTTTCAGGTGTGATTGTGTGAGTGACTGGGTGAGTGGGTGAGATTGTTTTCAGGTGTGATTGTGTGAGTGACTGGGTGAGAAGGTGAGATTGTTTTCAGGTGTGATTGTGTGAGTGACTGGGTGAGTAGGTGAGATTGTTTTCAGGTGTGATTGTGTGAGTGACTGGGTGAGTAGGTGAGATTGTTTTCAGGTGTGATTGTGTGAGTGACTGAGTGAGTAGGTGAGATTGTTTTCAGGTGTGATTGTGTGAGTGACTGGGTGAGTAGGTGAGATTGTTTTCAGGTGTGATTGTGTGAGGGACTGGGTGAGTAGGTGAGTGTTTTCAGGTGTGATTGTGTGAGTGACTGGGTGAGTAGGTGAGATTGTTTTCAGGTGTGATTGTGTGAGTGACTGGGTGAGTAGGTGGGTGTTTTCAGGTGTGATTGTATGAGTGACTGGGTTGGTAGGTGAGTGTTTTCAGGTGTGATTGTGTGAATGACTGGGTGAGTAGGTGAGTGTTTTCAGGTGTGATTGTGTGAGTGACTGAGTGAGTAGGTGAGATTGTTTTCAGGTGTGATTGTGTGAGTGACTGGGTTAGGTGGGTGTTTTTAGGTGTGATTGTGTGAGTGACTGGGTGAGTAGGTGAGTGTTTTCAGGTGTGATTGTGTGAGTGACTGGGTGAGGTGGGTGTTTTCAGGTGTGATTGTATGAGTGACTGGGTTGGTAGGTGAGTGTTTTCAGGTGTGATTGTGTGAATGACTGGGTGAGTAGGTGAGTGTTTTCAGGTGTGATTGTGTGAGTGACTGGGTGAGTGGGTGAGATTGTTTTCAGGTGTGATTGTGTGAGTGACTGGGTGAGTGGGTGAGATTGTTTTCAGGTGTGATTGTGTGAGTGACTGGGTGAGTGGGTGAGATTGTTTTCAGGTGTGATTGTGTGAGTGACTGGGTGAGTAGGTGAGTGTTTTCAGGTGTGATTGTGTGAGTGACTGGGTGAGTAGGTGAGTGTTTTCAGGTGTGATTGTGTGAGTGACTGGGTGAGTAGGTGAGATTGTTTTCAGGTGTGATTGTGTGAGTGACTGGGTGAGTGGGTGAGATTGTTTTCAGGTGTGATTGTGTGAGTGACTGGGTGAATAGGTGAGATTGTTTTCAGGTGTGATTGTGTGATTGACTGGGTGAGTGTGTGAGAGTTTTTTCAGGTGTGATTGTGTGAGTGACTGGGTGAGTAGGTGAGATTGTTTTCAGGTGTGATTGTATGAGTGACTGGGTGAGTAGGTGAGTGTTTTCAGGTGTGATTGTGTGAGGGACCGGGTGAGTAGGTGAGTGTTTTCAGGTGTGATTGTGTGAGTGACCGGGTGAGTAGGTGAGTGTTTTCAGGTGTGATTGTGTGAGGGACTGGGTGAGTAGGTGAGTATTTTCAGGTGTGATTGTGTGAGTGACTGGGTGAGTAGGTGAGATTGTTTTCAGGTGTGATTGTATGAGTGACTGGGTGAGTAGGTGAGTGTTTTCAGGTGTGATTGTGTGAGGGACCGGGTGAGTAGGTGAGTGTTTTCAGGTGTGATTGTGTGAGTGACTGGGTGAGTAGGTGAGTGTTTTCAGGTGTGATTGTGTGAGTGACCGGGTGAGTAGGTGAGATTGTTTTCAGGTGTGATTGTGTGAGTGACCGGGTGAGTAGGTGAGATTGTTTTCAGGTGTGATTGTGTGAGTGACTGGGTGAGTAGGTGAGTGTTTTCAGGTGTGATTGTGTGAGTGACCGGGTGAGTGGGTGAGATTGTTTTCAGGTGTGATTGTGTGAGTGACTGGGTGAGTAGATGAGTGTTTTCAGGTGCGATTGTGTGAGTGACTGGGTGAGTAGATGAGTGTTTTCAGGTGTGATTGTGTGAGGGACTGGGTGAGTAGGTGAGTGTTTTCAGGTGTGATTGTGTGAGTGACTGGGTGAGGTGGGTGTTTTCAGGTGTGATTGTGTGAGTGACTGAGTGAGTAGGTGAGATTTTTTTCAGGTGTGATTGTGTGAGTGACTGAGTGAGTAGGTGAGTGTTTTCAGGTGTGATTGTGTGAGTGACTGGGTGAGTAGGTGAGTATTTTCAGGTGTGATTGTGTGAGTGACTGGGTGAGTAGGTGAGTGTTTTCAGGTGTGATTGTGTGAGGGACTGGGTGAGTAGGTGAGTGTTTTCAGGTGTGATTGTGTGAGGGACCGGGTGAGTAGGTGAGTGTTTTCAGGTGTGATTGTGTGAGTGACTGGGTGAGTAGGTGAGTGTTTTCAGGTGTGATTGTGTGAGTGACTGGGTGAGTAGGTGAGTGTTTTCAGGTGTGATTGTGTGAGGGACTGGGTGAGTAGGTGAGATTGTTTTCAGGTGTGATTGTGTGAGTGACTGGGTGAGTAGGTGAGTGTTTTCAGGTGTGATTGTGTGAGGGACTGGGTGAGTAGGTGAGATTGTTTTCAGGTGTGATTGTATGAGTGACTGGGTGAGTAGGTGAGTGTTTTCAGGTGTGATTGTGTGAGTGACCGGGTGAGTAGGTGAGATTGTTTTCAGGTGTGATTGTGTGAGTGACCGGGTGAGTAGGTGAGATTGTTTTCAGGTGTGATTGTGTGAGTGACTGGGTGAGTAGGTGAGTGTTTTCAGGTGTGATTGTGTGAGTGACCGGGTGAGTGGGTGAGATTGTTTTCAGGTGTGATTGTGTGAGTGACTGAGTGAATAGGTGAGATTGTTTTCAGGTGTGATTGTGTGAGTGACTGGGTGAGTAGATGAGTGTTTTCAGGTGCGATTGTGTGAGTGACTGGGTGAGTAGATGAGTGTTTTCAGGTGTGATTGTGTGAGGGACTGGGTGAGTAGGTGAGTGTTTTCAGGTGTGATTGTGTGAGTGACTGGGTGAGGTGGGTGTTTTCAGGTGTGATTGTGTGAGTGACTGAGTGAGTAGGTGAGATTTTTTTCAGGTGTGATTGTGTGAGTGACTGAGTGAGTAGGTGAGTGTTTTCAGGTGTGATTGTGTGAGTGACTGGGTGAGTAGGTGAGTATTTTCAGGTGTGATTGTGTGAGTGACTGGGTGAGAGGGTGAGATTGTTTTCAGGTGTGATTGTGTGAGTGACTGGGTGAGTAGGTGAGATTGTTTTCAGGTGTGATTGTGTGAGTGACTGGGTGAGTAGGTGAGATTGTTTTCAGGTGTGATTGTGTGAGTGACTGGGTGAGTAGGTGAGATTGTTTTCAGGTGTGATTGTGTGAGTGACTGAGTGAGTAGGTGAGATTGTTTTCAGGTGTGATTGTGTGAGTGACTGGGTGAGTAGGTGAGATTGTTTTCAGGTGTGATTGTGTGAGTGACTGGGTGAGTAGGTGGGTGTTTTCAGGTGTGATTGTATGACTGACTGGGTTGGTAGGTGAGTGTTTTCAGGTGTGATTGTGTGAGTGACTGGGTGAGTAGGTGAGTGTTTTCAGGTGTGATTGTGTGAGTGACTGAGTGAGTAGGTGAGATTGTTTTCAGGTGTGATTGTGTGAGTGACTGGGTGAGTAGGTGGGTGTTTTCAGGTGTGATTGTATGAGTGACTGGGTTGGTAGGTGAGTGTTTTCAGGTGTGATTGTGTGAATGACTGGGTGAGTAGGTGAGTGTTTTCAGGTGTGATTGTGTGAGTGACTGAGTGAGTAGGTGAGATTGTTTTCAGGTGTGATTGTGTGAGTGACTGGGTTAGGTGGGTGTTTTTAGGTGTGATTGTGTGAGTGACTGGGTGAGTAGGTGAGTGTTTTCAGGTGTGATTGTGTGAGTGACTGGGTGAGGTGGGTGTTTTCAGGTGTGATTGTATGAGTGACTGGGTTGGTAGGTGAGTGTTTTCAGGTGTGATTGTGTGAGTGACTGGGTGAGGTGGGTGTTTTCAGGTGTGATTGTGTGAGTAACTGAGTGAGTAGGTGAGATTGTTTTCAGGTGTGATTGTGTGAGTGACTGAGTGAGTAGGTGAGTGTTTTCAGGTGTGATTGTGTGAGTGACTGGGTGAGTAGGTGAGTATTTTCAGGTGTGATTGTGTGAGTGACTGGGTGAGTGGGTGAGATTGTTTTCAGGTGTGATTGTGTGAGTGACTGGGTGAGTGGGTGAGATTGTTTTCAGGTGTGATTGTGTGAGTGACTGGGTGAGTAGGTGAGATTGTTTTCAGGTGTGATTGTGTGAGTGACTGGGTGAGTAGGTGAGATTGTTTTCAGGTGTGATTGTGTGAGTGACTGGGTGAGTAGGTGAGATTGTTTTCAGGTGTGATTTTGTGAGTGACTGGGTGAGTAGGTGAGATTGTTTTCAGGTGTGATTGTGTGAGTGACTGAGTGAGTAGGTGAGATTGTTTTCAGGTGTGATTGTGTGAGTGACTGGGTGAGTAGGTGAGATTGTTTTCAGGTGTGATTGTGTGAGGGACTGGGTGAGTAGGTGAGTGTTTTCAGGTGTGATTGTGTGAGTGACTGGGTGAGTAGGTGAGATTGTTTTCAGGTGTGATTGTGTGAGTGACTGGGTGAGTAGGTGGGTGTTTTCAGGTGTGATTGTATGAGTGACTGGGTTGGTAGGTGAGTGTTTTCAGGTGTGATTGTGTGAATGACTGGGTGAGTAGGTGAGTGTTTTCAGGTGTGATTGTGTGAGTGACTGAGTGAGTAGGTGAGATTGTTTTCAGGTGTGATTGTGTGAGTGACTGGGTTAGGTGGGTGTTTTTAGGTGTGATTGTGTGAGTGACTGGGTGAGTAGGTGAGTGTTTTCAGGTGTGATTGTGTGAGTGACTGGGTGAGGTGGGTGTTTTCAGGTGTGATTGTATGAGTGACTGGGTTGGTAGGTGAGTGTTTTCAGGTGTGATTGTGTGAATGACTGGGTGAGTAGGTGAGTGTTTTCAGGTGTGATTGTGTGAGTGACTGGGTGAGTGGGTGAGATTGTTTTCAGGTGTGATTGTGTGAGTGACTGGGTGAGTGGGTGAGATTGTTTTCAGGTGTGATTGTGTGAGTGACTGGGTGAGTGGGTGAGATTGTTTTCAGGTGTGATTGTGTGAGTGACTGGGTGAGTAGGTGAGTGTTTTCAGGTGTGATTGTGTGAGTGACTGGGTGAGTAGGTGAGTGTTTTCAGGTGTGATTGTGTGAGTGACTGGGTGAGTAGGTGAGATTGTTTTCAGGTGTGATTGTGTGAGTGACTGGGTGAGTGGGTGAGATTGTTTTCAGGTGTGATTGTGTGAGTGACTGGGTGAATAGGTGAGATTGTTTTCAGGTGTGATTGTGTGATTGACTGGGTGAGTGTGTGAGAGTTTTTTCAGGTGTGATTGTGTGAGTGACTGGGTGAGTAGGTGAGTGTTTTCAGGTGTGATTGTGTGAGTGACTGGGTGAGTGGGTGAGATTGTTTTCAGGTGTGATTGTGTGAGTGACTGGGTGAGTAGGTGAGTGTTTTCAGGTGTGATTGTGTGAGTGACTGGGTGAGTAGGTGAGTGTTTTCAGGTGTGATTGTGTGAGTGACTGGGTGAGTAGGTGAGATTGTTTTCAGGTGTGATTGTGTGAGTGACTGGGTGAGTAGGTGAGATTGTTTTCAGGTGTGATTGTATGAGTGACTGGGTGAGTAGGTGAGATTGTTTTCAGGTGTGATTGTGTGAGTGACTGGGTGAGTAGGTGAGTGTTTTCAGGTGTGATTGTGTGAGTGACTGGGTGAGTGGGTGAGATTGTTTTCAGGTGTGATTGTGTGAGGGACTGGGTGAGTAGGTGAGTGTTTTCAGGTGTGATTGTGTGAGTGACTGGGTGAGTGGGTGAGATTGTTTTCAGGTGTGATTGTGTGAGTGACTGGGTGAGTAGGTGAGATTGTTTTCAGGTGTGATTGTGTGAGGGACTGGGTGAGTAGGTGAGTGTTTTCAGGTGTGATTGTGTGAGTGACTGGGTGAGTGGGTGAGATTGTTTTCAGGTGTGATTGTGTGAGGGACTGGGTGAGTAGGTGAGTGTTTTCAGGTGTGATTGTGTGAGTGACTGGGTGAGTGGGTGAGATTGTTTTCAGGTGTGATTGTGTGAGGGACTGGGTGAGTAGGTGAGTGTTTTCAGGTGTGATTGTGTGAGTGACTGGGTGAGTAGGTGAGATTGTTTTCAGGTGTGATTGTGTGAGTGACTGGGTGAGTAGGTGAGTGTTTTCAGGTGTGATTGTGTGAGTGACTGGGTGAGTGGGTGAGATTGTTTTCAGGTGTGATTGTGTGAGTGACTGGGTGAGTAGGTGAGATTGTTTTCAGGTGTGATTGTGTGAGGGACTGGGTGAGTAGGTGAGTGTTTTCAGGTGTGATTGTGTGAGTGACTGGGTGAGTAGGTGAGTGTTTTCAGGTGTGATTGTGTGAGTGACTGGGTGAGTAGGTGAGATTGTTTTCAGGTGTGATTGTGTGAGGGACTGGGTGAGTAGGTGAGTGTTTTCAGGTGTGATTGTGTGAGTGACTGGGTGAGTAGGTGAGATTGTTTTCAGGTGTGATTGTGTGAGGGACTGGGTGAGTAGGTGAGTGTTTTCAGGTGTGATTGTGTGAGTGACTGGGTGAGTAGGTGAGATTGTTTTCAGGTGTGATTGTGTGAGGGACTGGGTGAGTAGGTGAGTGTTTTCAGGTGTGATTGTGTGAGTGACTGGGTGAGTAGGTGAGTGTTTTCATGTGTGATTGTGTGAGTGACTGGGTGAGTGGGTGAGATTGTTTTCAGGTGTGATTGTGTGAGTGACTGGGTGAGTAGGTGAGATTGTTTTCAGGTGTGATTGTGTGAGGGACTGGGTGAGTAGGTGAGTGTTTTCAGGTGTGATTGTGTGAGTGACTGGGTGAGTGGGTGAGATTGTTTTCAGGTGTGATTGTGTGAGTGACTGGGTGAGAAGGTGAGATTGTTTTCAGGTGTGATTGTGTGAGTGACTGGGTGAGTAGGTGAGATTGTTTTCAGGTGTGATTGTGTGAGTGACTGGGTGAGTAGGTGAGATTGTTTTCAGGTGTGATTGTGTGAGTGACTGAGTGAGTAGGTGAGATTGTTTTCAGGTGTGATTGTGTGAGTGACTGGGTGAGTAGGTGAGATTGTTTTCAGGTGTGATTGTGTGAGGGACTGGGTGAGTAGGTGAGTGTTTTCAGGTGTGATTGTGTGAGTGACTGGGTGAGTAGGTGAGATTGTTTTCAGGTGTGATTGTGTGAGTGACTGGGTGAGTAGGTGGGTGTTTTCAGGTGTGATTGTATGAGTGACTGGGTTGGTAGGTGAGTGTTTTCAGGTGTGATTGTGTGAATGACTGGGTGAGTAGGTGAGTGTTTTCAGGTGTGATTGTGTGAGTGACTGAGTGAGTAGGTGAGATTGTTTTCAGGTGTGATTGTGTGAGTGACTGGGTTAGGTGGGTGTTTTTAGGTGTGATTGTGTGAGTGACTGGGTGAGTAGGTGAGTGTTTTCAGGTGTGATTGTGTGAGTGACTGGGTGAGGTGGGTGTTTTCAGGTGTGATTGTATGAGTGACTGGGTTGGTAGGTGAGTGTTTTCAGGTGTGATTGTGTGAATGACTGGGTGAGTAGGTGAGTGTTTTCAGGTGTGATTGTGTGAGTGACTGGGTGAGTGGGTGAGATTGTTTTCAGGTGTGATTGTGTGAGTGACTGGGTGAGTGGGTGAGATTGTTTTCAGGTGTGATTGTGTGAGTGACTGGGTGAGTGGGTGAGATTGTTTTCAGGTGTGATTGTGTGAGTGACTGGGTGAGTAGGTGAGTGTTTTCAGGTGTGATTGTGTGAGTGACTGGGTGAGTAGGTGAGTGTTTTCAGGTGTGATTGTGTGAGTGACTGGGTGAGTAGGTGAGATTGTTTTCAGGTGTGATTGTGTGAGTGACTGGGTGAGTGGGTGAGATTGTTTTCAGGTGTGATTGTGTGAGTGACTGGGTGAATAGGTGAGATTGTTTTCAGGTGTGATTGTGTGATTGACTGGGTGAGTGTGTGAGAGTTTTTTCAGGTGTGATTGTGTGAGTGACTGGGTGAGTAGGTGAGTGTTTTCAGGTGTGATTGTGTGAGTGACTGGGTGAGTGGGTGAGATTGTTTTCAGGTGTGATTGTGTGAGTGACTGGGTGAGTAGGTGAGTGTTTTCAGGTGTGATTGTGTGAGTGACTGGGTGAGTAGGTGGGTGTTTTCAGGTGTGATTGTATGAGTGACTGGGTTGGTAGGTGAGTGTTTTCAGGTGTGATTGTGTGAATGACTGGGTGAGTAGGTGAGTGTTTTCAGGTGTGATTGTGTGAGTGACTGAGTGAGTAGGTGAGATTGTTTTCAGGTGTGATTGTGTGAGTGACTGGGTTAGGTGGGTGTTTTTAGGTGTGATTGTGTGAGTGACTGGGTGAGTAGGTGAGTGTTTTCAGGTGTGATTGTGTGAGTGACTGGGTGAGTGGATGAGATTGTTTTCAGGTGGAGATTAAATAGTTACAATAATAAATGTTACTTTAAAACACACAACCATAAAAATAACCAGAAGTGTGGTTCCAATCACCAACACTGTGAACACACTGGAGCTCCCTTTAACATCGCAGCACTCTTCTTTCTTTATTTATTTTATAAATCACTTTTCTAAGAAAGAAAATGTCATTCTCCTCGGTTGTAGACACTTTCCTGGAACTAGAGCACGGTTCTGGGCGGTGTTTGTGTAACAAACCTTAAAGTTTTAATCGGTTTAACATTTACCTCAGAGCTGCGGGAGTTCTAAGTGTTCAACAGTTGCTCTGGCAACCAACGACCTTCTGCTCTCGCAAAGCATAATGGGATTTGTAGTTTTTATTTTCGCGATTCTAATTTTTTCCAGCTACTTTGGAACCTTCAGTTTTGTGTTTGTGTTTGTGTTTAAACTCGGGGGAGATTACTGAACACATGAAAAATATCATTTGTAAAACAGTTTATAGCTCAAAGCTACTCCAGGTTTGGATTAGAACAGTCCAGTCCACAGCACGTGCTTCCTGTCAGTAACTTAGCTTTCATTCGTTTTTAATGTTTTGTGTTTTACTTGGAAACCTTTGAACATCATGATATTTTAAAAGAAAGACGGTAAAACGGCTGGTTATTTTGTGATGTCAGGAAAATCTGTACATCTACGTACACACCCACAAAGAGTGTTAAAAGAAACACTAAGAGCTAGTGTTTAATTGATTAAATACCATAAATCGTTAGGCATTTCCCTAATGGCATTATAATGCATTACCGCAGTGTTTTAATGGCGCCCTCTAGTGGTGAAGCGGGAAAAAACAGTCCCCAAAATCACAGGGTCCTCATCACAAGGCATTAGCTGTCATTTGTTCATTCATTCATTCATTCGTTTTCTGTAAGCACTTCATCCTGTTCAGAGCACACCTGAAATCACCACAAGGCAGAAACACACAGTGGACACACACACACAACCTCAGCTCCAATAAGACCACCACGTGTTCCAAATACAGAAATAACACACTTTTAATGACAATAAGAGCATGGCTTTACACAAGAAGTGACCATTACAGAGAACTATGTACACAACGGTCCATTAAAACCCATTAAAATCAGGGGAAGGGTCTCAATTATAATAACTATATAAACTATGATGGGAATCTGGACTGAGAGGAGGGTGTAATGTTTGGTGGACACCTCTACACACACAGAGCAGAGCGGTGCGGCGCGGAGCAGGACGGCCAGGTCATCAGGAGTGTAGTAGTAGTAGAGTAATGCTGCTGGGGGCCACCTCTCGCTCGGACGCGTGCAGAAAGCAGCAGCGAAGACAGGCAGAGGATAATACGACACGTTAATGAAGGGCTAATAATGTTAATGTTTATTATTAATGTTATTGTGACTAGTGAATACTGTAGGGTAGGGTCAGGGCTGTAATCAGGCTCCGCCCACTGCCCCCCGCCCCAGGTTTAACGCCCTCTGAGGCTGTGGGTGAATGTCAAACGCTGAGTGGCATTTAATACAGAGTTAATACAGACGCCTTCAGGAACACTTCAGAAGGCCTTGCCTCTCATTCAACAAGAACAGGTAGCTGTGTGTGTGTGTGTGTGTGTGTGTGTGTGTGTGTGCACGGAACCCATCTCAAACAGGGTTCTCTTCAGTACAAAAGACGTTCTTCCAAAGGTTCTCCACCACGGAAAAGAACCGCGCAGTCAACAGCGGCCGAAGTGTTGAGGAGTCTTTCTCTAAACA
>NC_089804.1:1782139-1794639 GCF_029633855.1 Hoplias malabaricus | reverse complement strand
TCTCCTCCTCCTCTTTCTTCTTTTTCTTCTCCTTCTCTTCCTCCTCTTTCTCTTTCTTCTTTCTCTTCTCCTCCTCCTCTTTCTTCTTTTTCTCCTCTTTCTTTTTCTTCTTCTCCTCCTCCTCCACTTTCTTCTCCTCCTCTTTCTTCTTTTTCGCCTCCTCCACTTCTTTCTTCTTCTCCTCCTCCTCCTCTTTCTTCTTTCTCTTCTCCTCCTCCTCTTTCTTCTTTTTCACCTCCTCCTCTTTCTTCTTCTCCTCTTTCTCAGTCTCCTGCTCTCTTTTCCTCTTCTGTCCCTTCTCCGTCTCCTTCAGCGGCTCTTTCTCATTCTTCTTTTTCTCCTCCTCCTCTTTCTTCTTTTTCTCCTCCTCTTTCTTTTTCTTCTTCTTCTCCTCCTCCTCCACTTCTTTCTCAGTCTCCCGCTCTCTTTTCCTCTTCTGTCCCTCCTCCGTCCCCTTCAACGGCTCTTTCTCACTCGTCTTTTTCTCAGATTCTTCTCTTCCCTCTTTTTCTTTCCTCCTCTGCTCCTCCTCTATCACTCTTTCTCCTTTTCTCCTCCCTCTCTTCCCCTCCACCTCTTTCAGTTTATTCACCTGGCTCTTCTTCTGCACCCCTTCTTCATCCTCCATCTTCTCTTCCATCTGTTTTTCTTTCCTCTTCAGCCCTTTTCCCTCCGCCTCCTTCTGGTCTTCCACCCCGTTCTTGGTTTTCTCCTCCTCCTCTTTACTCTTTCGCTCCTCTTCTAGCAATCTCCTCTTCTTCCCTTTCTTTTCCCGTTCTTCATCATCCCTCTTTCCCTCCATCACCCTCTCCTTCTCTTGCTTTTCCTTTTCTACAGCTTCTCTCTTTTTCTCGTCTTCTCTCTTCTTTCGCTCTTTATTCCTCCGCTCCTCTTCCAGCATCTTCTCCTTCTCTTTCTTTTCCCGTTCTTCAGCATCCCTTTTTCTCTTCTCCTCCATGGTATGCTTTCGCTCTTTCTTTTCTTGCTCCACTTCAAGCCGCCTCTTCTTTTCCTCCCCCCGTCTCTCGTCTTTCTCTTCCCTCTCTCCTCCCTCCTTCCTCTCAGAGTGGCTCCTCAGTCGTGGCTCTTTCTGGTCACTCTCACTCTTTTCTTCTCTCTCTCCTCTTCTCCTCTTTTTCTCCACTGACGGAGTGGTAGATCTCTCTCTCGCTCTGCGTTTGGTCACGACCTCCTCGGCCCGTCCTCCCTCGCCTCCTTCTTTCTTCTCTTCTTTTCTCTTCCTCCCCCTCTTCGCTCCTTTCTTCTTTTCGACTGCAAAACAGACCCACATCGACCAATCAGAGGCCTGCTTTTCTGTCGCGGCATAGAGGAGGAGGCGGTCTCAGCCACAAAAGCTCCAATGAGAGTGTAGTACACACCTCTGTGTGGGCGGGGCTTCTGTGGCTGAGACCGCCTCCCTCCTAACGTCTCTAAATATTAATGAAGCTGGAGAGACGCCCCCAGGACGCAGTGTGTACCTGTAGAGTCCGGAGCGGACAGAGCTTCGTCCTGCTTCCGTATCCGAAGAAGGGGTTTCACCAGAGCGTCGCTGACCCCTCTGTCTCCAGCGGATCCTCTGGACCTCAGGACCTGGAGAGAGAGACACGGCACGCCTTACACTGGTCAATACACAACACTGATGGTGCTTTTCCACTGCACGGCTCGCCTCGACCACAGCTCCCCCCTGAAATGTATCTGGTGTCGTCTCTAACCCCGTCTCTAAGGGGAACACTGGGCGTTAGAAACCACGACAACGCCGGCAGTAACATTAAGCAGTGTTTACTCGTGGTGTATTGGCGTGTTGTTGCAGCTGGAGATTTTACAGATGGAGAGTTGGTGCTGGTCGTCTGCGTTGTCGAACCCGCTTCCAGAACTAATTTTGCCGAATGAAGAAGCAAAAAAGCCAGGCGTGGCCTAATATTAAAATCAACATTAACTTCTAAAAAGCTGCTCTCTATAGTGAGCACTATATTGTTATAGACTTTAAAAAGCTTTGAATAGCACCCCCTTGTGGAGCAGTTTAGCTGTTCCTAAATATGAGTGAGTATGTGTGAGTATTTGTGAGTGAGTGAGTGTGTGTATGTGTATGTGTGAATGAATGAGCATGTGTGAGTGAGTATGTGTGAGTATGTGTGTGTGAGTGAGTATGTGTGAATGAATGAGCATGTGTGAGTGAGTGAGTGAGCATGAGTGAGTGAGCATGTGTGAGTGAGTGTGTGTATGTGTATGTGTGAATGAATGAGCATGTGTGAGTGAGTATGTGTGTGTGAGTGAGTATGTGTGAATGAATGAGCATGTGTGAGTGAGTGAGCATGTGTGAGTGAGTGAGTATGTGTATGTGCGAGTATGTGTATGTGTGAGTGAGTGAGTGAGTATGTGTGAATGAATGAGCATGTGTGGGTGAGTATGTATGAGTATGTGTGAATGAATGAGCATGTGTGAGTGAGTATGTGTGAATGAATATGTGTGAATGAGTATGTGTGAATGAATGAGCATGTGTGAGTATGTATGAGTATGTGTATGTGTGAGTAAGTGAGTGAGTGAGTATGTGTGTGTATGTGAAAGTGGGTGAGTGAGTATGTGTGAGTGTGAGTGAGTATGTGTATGTGAAAGTGGGTGAGTGAGTATGTGTGTGAGTGAGTATGTGTATGTGAAAGCGGGTGAGTGAGTATGTGTGTGAGTGTGAGTGAGTATGTGTATGTGAAAGTGGGTGAGTGAGTATGTGTGAGTATGTGTGAGTGAGTATGTATGTGTGAGTGCGAGTATGTGTGAGTGAGTATGTGTGAGTGAGTGAGTATGTGTGAGTGAGCATGTGTGAGTGAGTATGTGTGAGTGAGCATGTGTGAGTGAGTATGTGTGAGTGAGTATGTGTGAGTGAGTATGTATGTGTGAGTGCGAGTATGTGTGAGTGAGTGAGTATGTGTGAGTGAGCATGTGAGTGTGAGTATGTGTGAGTGAGTATGTGTGAGTGAGTATGTGTGAGTAAGTGAGTATGAGTGAGTGAGTATGTTAGCGAGTATGTGTGAATGAGTATGTGTATGTGAAAGTGGGTGAGTGAGTATGTGTATGTGTGAGTAAGTGAGTATGTGTGAGTGAGTGAGTATGTGTGAGCAAGTGAGTATGTTAGTGAGTATGTGTATGTGTGAGTGAGTATGTGTGAGTGAGTGATAAAGCCAGTCTCAGGAGATGTTTCACGTCTAAAAAACATGGCTTCAATCAATCATATGTTAATTAGTATGATGTCAAATAAGCCCCGCCCAAATTCCTGCCTGCTTTACTGCGATTGGCTGCCCCCTGAAGCCTAGTTCTGTAACTGGAAGTAGTAAGATACGGTTCTACAGTTAAACGCACAGAGACCACTCTAAATCCGCCACCAGTTTAAAACAAACGCTGAGCACAGGACACTTACTTTTTCCGTCTTCTTCGCTGGAAAAACCGGAAGCTTGATTTTCAGCTTGTTTCCTGCGATTCTCGTTCTCTTCGCCTTTGAGAGGATTCTGTGTCCGACTGCGCTCCTGGTTTTGGTAAGTTTCCTCGCTGCACTGACCGCCGCGGCGCTAACTCTCCGCGCTGCGTTAGCCTTCCTGCCGGTAGGGACCCTCCTGGCGAGGACGGACTTCTTGCTCTGGAGACGTGGTCTCCCTCGGGTCCGGGACGAGTGCGCCGGAGAGCCGCTGTTAGAGGGTTTAACCGTCTTAGCTGTGGTCTTCGCATCTTTCCTGGCGCCCCCTGCAGGTTTTCGTTTTCCAACCTGGGTCTCAGAGGGGGATTTTATCGCTGGGGTCATGCTCTTTCTCCCTGGTCTTCCTTTCTGGACCGACGTAGAGGGTTTAGACGGTGAATCGCGAGCTGGGGCAGAGACACTTGGAGACGACACTTCTGTCTTCCTCTGTGTTTTGGTTTCTTCTGTTCTGAGCTTTTGCTTCTTTGGCGAAGGTCTGCTCTCCTCGAGTTTCTTCAGCAGAGCTGCTTTCTGTCGGAGAGAGAGAGAGAGAGACCGAGAGAGAGAGAGAGACAGACAGAGAGAGAGAGAGAGAGAGATTGATTGATCCGTAATTTAAAAAAATAAACCAGGACACTCCAGAGAAGTCTTAATTTAATTTAAAACACTGGTGAAACATTAATGCGACACCTGGCTCATAACTCACTCTCTCACATTCAGCAGGACAAAGGTGCTCCACAAGAGGGCACTGTTAGCACTCATTTTTACAGCTTCAGTTCAAAACATCGGCTAAAACTAATAATCAGGGTTGACTTTATCAAAACAAACAGGGTGCTATTTGATCATGGAGGGATTCACCAGAGGATTACGATAAAGATTAAGACTTCTGTATGTCTTAATGTACACAAACACAAGTGTACTGTGACATCACAACCACGACACACCGGACCTCCACCTGTAGAAATTAAAAACCAATGACACAGCAGCAGGAGAGACACAGCGGCAGGGACACACAGCAGGAGGGACACACTGCGGCCGGGACACACAGCAGGAGGGACACCCAGCGGAGGGGACACACAGCAGGAGGGAACGCCGTTCCGATGTTCCAGAGCATCAGCGATGGAGCGAAACACTGTGGCACAGACAAACATAGTGGACTCTGACCTTCGGGCCCCTGAGGCCTATCCCCGGGTCGTTCTCGATCTCCCACATGGCCTGGTCGAACCCGCCGCGTGTGTACGGTTTACCGTACGTGGCTTTGTTCGGCCAGTAGTGCACGATGTCTTTCGGCATCAGCGTCGATCTGTGGAGGACGAGAGATCGTCAGCACCACGAGCTCAGAGCAAATCACCAGAAAATCACAGAATCAGTGGGAAATAAGAAAAAACAGAAAAACCTGTGCTCACTCTGTGAGTGTGTGTGTGTGTGAGTGTGGTGTGTGTGTGTGTAGCTGTTTACTCACGTTGTGTGTGTTCCATAGAAGAAGATGTTGATTTTGTTTTTAGGAGCCTTTCCCTCCGCAATCTGCAGAATGAACAACACACACACACACACACACACACACACAGTTGATTGATCATTTACTCATCACCCATTATGTGTGAGAGCGTGAGAGAGAGTGTGAGAGCGAATGCGAGGGTGAATGTGCAAGTGAGTGTGAGAGCATTGGTGCGAGTGGATGTGCGAGAGTGTGAGAGCCTGTGAGAGTGAGTTTGAGAGAGTGAATGTGAGAGAGAGTGTGCAAGCAAGTGTGAGAGAGCAGACGTGAGAGCGAATGAGTGAGCAAGTGTGAATGTGAGAGAGCAAGAGTGTGAGCGAGTGTGTGAGGGCAAGTATGAGAGTGAATGTGAGAGTGAATTTGTGAGAGTGAATGTGAGAGAATGAGAGCGCGAGTGTGTGAAGCACGATGCTGGCGAGAGTGAATGTGAGAGCGAGTGTGTGAGATTGAATGTGTGAGAGAATAAGAGCGAGTGTGTGAGCAAGAGTGAATGTGTGAGAGCGAGTGTGTGAGAATGAAAGCAAGAGTGTGAGCGTGAATGTATGAGAGAATAACAGAGTGTGTGTTCAAGAGTGAATGTGTGAGAGAGAGTGTGTGAGTGAGTGTGTGAGAGAATGAGAGCGCGAGTGTGTGAGTGAATGTGACAGCGAGTGTGTGAGAGTGAATGTGTGTGAGAATGAGAGCGAGTGTGTGAGAGTGAATGTGTGAGAGAATGAGAGCGAGTGTGTAAGAGTGAATGTGTGAGAGAATGAGAGTGAGTGAAAGTGAGAGCGAGTGTGTGAGAGTGAATATGTGAGCGAGAGTGAGAGTGAATGTGTGAGAGAATGAGAGTGTGAGTGAAAGTGAGAGCGAGTGTGTGAGAGTGAATGTGAGAGCAAGTGTGTGAGAGTGAATGTGTGAGAGAGTGAGAGTGAATGTGTGAGAGAATGAGAGTGTGAGTGAAAGTGAGAGCGAGTGTGTGAGCGAGAGTGTGAGAGTGAATGTGAGAATGAGAGCGCGAGTGTGAGTGAAAGTGAGAGCGAGTGCGTGAGAGTGAAAGTGAGAGCGAGTGTGTGAGAGTGAATATGTGAGCGAGAGTGAGAGTGAATGTGTGAGAGAATGAGAGTGAGTGAAAGTGAGAGAGAGTGTGAGAGTGAATGTGAGAGCAAGTGTGTGAGAGTGAATGTGTGAGAGAATGAGAGTGAGTGTGAGTGAAAGTGAGCATGAGTGTGTGAACGAGAGTGTGAGAGTGAATGTGAGAGAATGAGAGTGAGTGTGAGTGAAAGTGAGCACGAGTGTGTGAGCGAGAGTGTGATCACATGAGTGTGCTTGTGACTTTGCGAGAGTGAGTTAGTGAGAGACAGAGTGAGAGAGTTAGTGAGTTACTGAGAGAGTGAGTTAGTGAGAGACAGAGTGAGAGAGTTAGTGAGTTACTGAGAGAGTGAGTTAGTGAGAGAGTTAGTGAGTTAGTGAGAGAGTTAGTGAGTTAGCGAGTTAGTGAGAGAGTTAGTGAGTTAGTGAGAGAGTGAGTTAGCGAGTTAGTGAGAGAGTTAGTGAGAGAGTTAGTGAGAGAGTGAGTTAGTGAGTTAGTGAGAGAGTTAGTGAGAGACAGAGTGAGAGAGTGAGAGAGTTAGTGAGTTAGTGAGAGAGTTAGTGAGTTAGTGAGTTAGTGAGAGAGTGAGTTAGTGAGAGAGTGAGAGAGTTAGTGAGAGAGTTAGTGAGAGACAGAGTGAGAGAGTGAGAGAGAGTGTTACCCGTGCAGGCCAGAAGGGATAACCCTTCATTTTGGCGAAGACGATGTCTCCGGTAGAAAAGTCGTGCTGGGACTCCGTGGACTCCATCTCCATGGTCACCTGAGAGAACCAGAGGCAGAGAGACAGTCGCTGACAGCTCAGTTCACAACCGCAGGGTTTGTGAGGTCACAAAACACACATTCCACGTGTTGTTCTGTCTGCAGACCTGAGCCCTTCAGCTCCCTGCACTGTCCCTCTAAGGACGGGACTGAAGCAGCCAATCAGACACTTGCCTAAATCAGTCTTAAAGGGACAGTCACATAGTAACAGATTCTTTAATGTCGGAGGTATAAAGAGATCTAATGGAATAATGTGTGCAGTTAAGTCTGACTTTAGAGGACGTAAAAACGCAGGGTATTGGCCCTTTAACCACAGCTAACACACAAGAGGCAGTATTTAAGGTGGAACGGAGAAGTCCAGCGATTGGACACAGTCAGACTCCCGCGCCAAGCGTCTCAGAGCAAGGGGAGTTTCGTGTCTAAAGGTCCCTGCGACCATTAGACACACTTTTACCACACTGACGGGTCGCACACTGGAGAAACAAAGCCCTTATATCGCCATGTTTACCCCCAGCTCCACACAGGCTCAGTGTAGGTTACCGCTCCCGACCCAGAGCGCAGACTAACCTCCTCCGGAACACCGTTCCCCCGCTCCCTCACACTCCTCACTCACCGGAGAAACACGGCGCTCTCATTAAACCCCGCCGCCGAGGCTCGGTGACCGACCGCCGCACGAACTGCAGCCGAGCCGCTCTCCCGCTCAGCGCCGCCGGACTGTACCAACTGCGCAGGAGCAGGGGGGGGGGGGTCCTCACACTAACGGCTGGATTCACCGCGCAGATGGTTTGTAGATCTGCGGTTCAGGAGCAAGTTCTTTCTGCGATCTACAACTCATGGATACGACGACTTTCCTCGTGCGATTATTAAAAGATCGGTGTTTTCGCGTGAGTTGTTCGTTTTTAGAGCTTAACAAACTCAGGACATGAAGAGCAGCGTTTACACACGATATATTTTAATAATATTAACATATAAACACTACAGCGAGGTATATATATATATATATAGTATATTATTTTGTTTCTCACTTTTTTACTAATTATTTTTACTAGAGCAGCGATACGTGAGTTTTTTTATCTGCACCTAAGTGTGCTGCCAGTGTCTGATAAAAGTGCCCCCTGCTGGTGCCCAGGTCACACACACGGGGGCAGACTGGAGAAATAGATATGCAACATGTATTAGTTTATTTTTTAAAAATGGACATGCCTCATTGTCACCGCCTTGTGGTCAAAAGACTGAACAGCAACAACTCAGGCTACAGACAGAAGTGTAGGTGAACCTGCTGCTTTAAAAAAGTTATTTCTCCTGAAAACAGGAGGGGGGGGGCGCCTACGATGTTTCCCTCCGAGCGAGAAGGCAGTGAGAGGTATTTAGTGTTTCATATTACAATAATAATAATCATGACACACACAAGAGACACCTTCTTTTAATCTTTATTCTGAAAAAAACATCAAAACACTGTTATTAAATCAGCCACGGCAGTTCTGTCGTTTATCCTCCAGGGGGCAGTTTACAGGGTGAAGAAGGGGCTAACTTCAGAAAATAATGGGAACCATTCGTCAAAGAGATCATCATCCATTAGGACAACTTCCAGTCTCTAAACGAGCAGATTCAAATCACCTGACTCTATCTAGTACTCACCTGATTGTATCTGGTGCTCTCCTGATAGTATCTGGTGCTCTCCTGATAGTATCTGGTGCTCTCCTGATAGTATCTAGTGCTCTCCTGATTCTCTCTAGTACTCACCTGATTGTATCTGGTGCTCTCCTGATAGTATCTGGTGCTCTCCTGATAGTATCTGGTGCTCTCCTGATTCTCTCTAGTACTCTCCTGATAGTATCTGGTGCTCTCCTGATAGTATCTAATGCTCTCCTGATAGTATCTGATGCTCTCCTGATAGTATCTAGTGCTCTCCTGATTCTCTCTAGTACTCTCCTGATAGTATCTGGTGCTCTCCTGATAGTATCTAGTACTCTCCTGATACTATCTGGTGGAGGCCTGTCACTTGTCATTTCTTTGTGGTCAATGTATTGTCCCAGAAATAATTGTGATAAACAGTTGTATTTTTATTTTAAGATAATTTTTATATCACTGATATAATGAGAATTTAAGAGAATATTAATGTAGTTACACACCTTTAAAGAGCATTTCACATTTAGAAAAAAAAGAGACATAGTTATTAAGAATATTCAGACATTAGAGTTTTAATATAAAAAAAGTCTTAAATAAATAAAACATCAATGAAATAAAAGTTTTTAAACAAATCCACACACAGTAAACACAGAGTAAACACACAGTAAACACACAGTAAACACAGAGTGGGCGACGTGTGAAGTGACTTATTAATTATTAGTAACACTGAGGTAATGTCCATGTATTTTACAATAAGTCAATAATGTAATTAAGGTAACAGACTTATCTGGTGCTCACATGAATGTGTCAAGTACTCAGTTGATAGTATCTAGTAATTCATAATATCTGGTGCTCACCTGATAGGATGTATTACTCACCTGATTGTGTTTAGTACTCAGTTGATAGTATCTGGTGCTGACCTGACAGTATCTAATACTCTGTATTATCTGGTGCTCACTTGATAGTATCTAGTACTCACTTGGTATTATCTGGTACACACTTCATAGAATCCGGTTCTCACATGATAATATCTATCTAGAGCTCACCTTATAGTTGTAAATAATATTATCTAGTGCTCTCTTGATTGTATCCAGTCACATGATCCAGTATTTGGTGGTCACCTGATAGTATCTAGTATTCACTTGTTAGTATCTAGTGCTTGGTGGATAGTATCTGGTGGGAATCTGATTGTATATATTTCTTACTTGATAGTACCTGATGCTCAGTGAATGATATCCGATGCTGTTAGTATCTGGTGGGCACATGATAGTATCTAGTGGGCACCAGATAAATGTATGTGTATAAGAGGAACCGGTGACCACTGTGTTTATTTAGGACACAGTGAATAAAGGAGACATCCATCAAAATAAACACATTGATTATTCACAGCGGCTCTGTGGGAACACAGGAACACCGTTCCTACATCGTCTTCACTTTATTAACACCTATTTAAAACAAACTCCAGCTCACAGTGCACACACCACTCCAAAGGGAATAACACAACACAGCCACAGAGCGTGTCCTGGATCTGGAGACCCTTCCGGAGTCTGAAGAGAGGACAGGGGACAGGGGACAGGGCCGTGCAGAGACGCCTCGTTCCATTCCCCTCTAATTAATGCTAGGACGTATAAAGAGAGGTCACTCTGACCCACCCCTGCTCTTCATCTCCTTTCTCTCCCTCCTCGTCTTGGTCCGAGTACATGCTGACGTCCCTCTGGGGGCCAAAGGGGGCAGTTGCCATGGCAACAACCCCCCCACTCACCCAGGAGTTCAACCCCCAAAGTTCCAGGCCATAGCTGGTGTCATCTGCCTCCTCTTTGACTTTAAGCAGAGGGCGATTTCTTTCTTCTCTCCCCCGTCCTTTCCTCTGTCTCCATTCGTCCACGTCCCTTTCCCATCCCTCGTGGTCCATCCACGTCTCCGTCGCCCCCTCACTCGTCTCCCTCGTGCTGAGGGTGCGGTACCCGATGGAGGTTCTGCGAGGGCTGTGACCGTGAGTGCAGCCGGAGGTTTGTACCTCGAGGTCTGGATCGATGAGGGTCTCCCGGTTGATCTTGACCGGCATACTGGACTTGCGCGACTTCTTCTTGGGCGCCGTGTCATTCAGGCCGGTTCCCCTGTCCTGATTGGCTGGTTGAGGAGCTGGGGCTCCTCCCCCTTGTCTTGGTGGATTACCACTGTCTTCAGAAACAGAGATGGGGTGGGGTTTAAGAGGCTGGTCGAAGACGGCAACACCATTGTCAGACCTGTTTGCTCCGGAAGGGCTTCTCGACGGCAGCACAGCGCTGGAGAAGGGCAGCACTGTCTGAACTGCCTTCACAGACTGGAACACAAGGGGTGTGTGTGTGGCCTCCAGGGCGGAGGGAGACATACAGGGGACACTCAGAGAAGCCCCGTCCACAGGAGGCTTGACTCTGCTGGGCAGAATGGAGGCGCGAGGCTGCAGGGGCTGCGGGGAGTGTGCACCGCGCAGGGTGGGTGTGTGCAGCCGCGGGTTGGGGTTGGCACTATGTCTGTTGCGGCTGCGCAGGGAGCTGAAAACCATGTTGCAGCCCTCAATGGTGCAGCGGTGCTTGATCTTCAGGTGGACAGCGTTGTAGTGGATCTTTAGAGTTCCCTTGTCGTAGAATGTCTTCCCACATGCGCTGCAGCTCACACGGCCTTTACGCAAACCGAGACTGCGCTCCCTCAGGCCGGAGGAGGAGGTCGAGGAGCAGGGGTCTTTCGCTGATGACGCTGTGGGCTCTATTGTGGTTTGAGATTTGCTGGAAGTCTTTGAAAAGGCATAGTCAATTTCCCTGATTATGCCATCTGTACTCACAGGTATTTTGCTCCCTCTGGAAGTGGTCACTGCTGCACTGTCCTCTGGTCCCTGACCAGGTTTGTCCAGACTGGTTTGCTGTCCTCTACAAGGCTCTTGGACGAGTGAGGACGAAGGGACAAGTGGAGACGCCACGGACTGACCCCCATAAGGAAAAGGCAGCAGAAATGCCATGTTCCCCCCAGGCAGGTTCTCGAAATGGTGCAGACTCGGGGGAGTCTCGGCACCGGTTCTGGTCTTGATCTGGACGCTGCTATGGTGCTGACCGCTGCTCTCTATGAATTGCCGGATGTCCGAGTCCGTCTTGCCGGTTCTGGACACCATCCCCAGACGGTCCTGCTGCTCCTGGACAGCCATCAGCTCCACGATGGACTTAGTCTCACCAAACCTCAGGAACTGCTGCAGGGTCACCAGCTCGTCCTCAGGGGTCATGATCACCCAGCGGTCGAGGACCTTCCCCATGGAGTCCTGCACAAGCAAACACACACAAACACAGAGCACAGGAAAACACAGACCATCAGAAACAGTCATTGTGTGGTGTCCCACAGAGGCCAGTAACAGGGCCCCTCTTGTTTGTATGTTTCAGTTCAAGTGGATCAGACACAGCAGTGCTGCTGGAGTTTTTAAACCCTGTGTCCATCCTCTGTCCACTCTGTGAGACACTCCTCCCTCATTGGTCCACCTTGTAGATGTAGAGTCAGAGACAGTAGCTCATCTGTCGCTGCACAGTGTGTGTCGCTCGTCCTCTAGTCCTTCATCAGTGACACAGGACGCTGTCGGCTGGATGTTTTCGGTCGGTGGACTGTTCTCAGTCCAGACACTGAGGGGTTTAAAAACTCCAGCAGCACTGCTGTGTGTGTGTGTGTGTGTGTGTGTGTGTGTGTGTGTTGGCGGTCTATGAGCATATGTGCGTTATTGCGCAGCAGCTGTGGTGTCAGACATTCATCGCTTCTTGTGTCACAGCAGCTTTAAAAACACACACTCACACATTTAAAGGCAGATGTGCAGCTTGGCGACAGTGTGTGTGTGTGTGTGTGTGTGAACCTCAGCACCAGCTGGATCTTTTCTCTGGATGTCATATACAACATAGGTTTATAAAAGTTACGTCAGGAAGCATACGTCAGGATATTGCTGTGAGCGTTTGATGGACCTCAGCCTTCCCCTGAGCGTCGGTGAGGTCGTGTGGGCTCCTACCTGGAGGATGTAGCCCCTGACGTAGTCGCGCAGGGTCCAGCCGAGTGTGTGCAGGATGGTGATGACCTGTGTGTGTGTGAGGACG
>NC_089804.1:1767139-1779639 GCF_029633855.1 Hoplias malabaricus | reverse complement strand
GTGTGTGTACAGGGTGTGTGTGTGTGTGTACAGGGTGTGTGTGTGTGTGTACAGAGTGTGTGTGAGTGTGTGTGTGTACAGAGTGTGTGTGTGTGTGTGTACAGTGTGTGTATGTGTGTGTGTGTGTGTACAGGGTGTGTGTGTGTGTGTGTGTGTACAGTGTGTGTATGTGTATGTGTGTGTGTGTGTGTGTGTGTGTACGTTATGAATCGTAGTGACTGAAGTTTGAATTAAAAATTGAAGATTACTGTTCCTTACCTCCTCCACAGTCTCAGTGGACACATCCTGACCCTCACACTGCACACACACACACACACACACACAAACACAAAACGCAACCAGTCAATAAACATAAAGTATAATAAATTATGGTTTAAAACCAATCATATATTAAAGCTTATTATTTAATAATTTTATTATTTATTTTATTATTTAAGCAAAAACAATAAAAATATAAAACCAAATATTTAATACAATATAGTGCTTCTCTAATCATTTATTAAGAAATCCAGTTGTAATATTAATGACTCAAGCACAAGAGCTGCAAAGAAATATAAAATAAATAAATATAAATATATTATAACTAAGGTTCAAACGATGAATAAAATAAACAATAAAATCATTACAAAAGTGGCACTGGCTCCAAAACCCTGAGCTGAACTTTCCTTTAATTTATAACCATTAAAAACAGGAACATCACAGTAATATACAGTGAAACAGACTGAAATATGAACAGAAAACACACAGGTTCCAACAGAATAAATGTTTCTATGTGTTTACAGTAACACAGCTGTTGTACGAAACACTGGAGTCACTCACAACAAACACAGCTCAGTAAAAATGTGTGAGTGTTACCTCCTGTTTCAATGTGTGTGTCCACGTCCCCTCGTCCTGTCCAGGGTCCGAGTCTCTGGTGCTGAACAGCATTGTGTCCAGTTCACAGCTCTGTCCCGGGTTTGAGTCTCCACCTTAACTCTCCGCTCTTCTTCTAAATCTAATCACTCCACCCCCTTAACGACAGAGACACTCACCGGGGGCTGTGATTGGGCCAGGCCTCCCCCCTTTAAAACAAGGTGGAGTCTGAATGAGAAAGTGGAGAGAGAGAGAGAGAGAGAGAGAGAGAGAGAGAGAGAGAGAGAGAGAGAGAGAGAGAGAGAGGTGCATACCTCAAGGGGAGAAAAGAGAAGAGCAAATATATTTAGGAGATGATGGAGACCGCAGATAGAGCAGTAACACACAGGAGCACAAACAGGACGCCTGCTCGTGGTGGGGTTAGGGCACTATCTCCCTGATATTCTGTTATTTTAGGTCCGTGAGGATGTACCTGAGCTGCCCTTTTCTCGACTTCATTACGCTCCTTCAGTCTGAAGTTACGAGGCTAACGTCGCTAACTAAGTTCAGCCCAGCACCTGATTCCCTAAAACCGCGAGGTAGAGTCCATCCTCACACTGACACTCCAGCTGTGGTCAGGGCTCTGTACGGCAGCACTGTGGATCCAGAATGGAGGACATGCTAACATTAGCCTATATAGACACCACAGTTAATGGCCTCTGAGCGTGAGGCCAGTGCTTCTCTGTAGTCGGTTTGCTCTGGAAACCGCTCTAATGTGTTTACGAAGCCCCAGTGTCTGTAAATGGGTAAAAAAACAAAGTGTATCGGTCCGGTGCTAGGCTTTCTCTCTCTCTGCTCACGGCAGAGAAACGCCATCTGGAGGTTTTTAGACAACGGAGAGACTCCAAACGCTGAACAGCACCAACCGAGATGAGGATGTTGCTCTGTTCCTGCTCCATAGGGGGGTAACACTGACTTATTTCTGCTGTTTCAGATCATTTAAGGTGGAAATGTCTCCAAACTCGGGAGAATGCTAATTGCATTAGCGACAGTGCTACAAATCTCGAGTTACACATGAGTTTCTGTGGGAATTCAAACAACAGACTCCAGCTGCGTTCAAACAGTCTCGCTTTTACCCTCAAACACATTTCACCTTAAAAGATGCTGAGCTTCAGAATGAAAACAAATCAGAGGGAACAGCGTTTACCCACAATCCTTCACACCGCCTTTAGAGGAACACTAGGTAAGTTTTGTTATTGTAGCTCCTGGTCTCCTCCTACATTTGCTGAGTGTAATTCACTGTTATAAAATAAAGTGGGGGTGGAGAGAAATGTCCTACTCTCCTCCAAAAGTTACATAGTGCAGTTTCTGCAGCGTGAACCTACAGTAGCACTGAGAGGTGCTCTGTTCTCCGTATCACAGCGGAGCATCACAGTGAGGTCAGAGTTGTCATTTTAAAGTAAAAATACCACCTAGTGTTCCTTCCGGTTTACTGTTTAAAATCAATGTGAAGCCATAAAAATGATGGTTCTTCAAGGGTTCTTTATTAAAGGAAGGGGTTCTTTATAGAACCATGAGCACTTACAAAGCTCTGTGTGAAGGTTCTTCAGATTGATGGAGAATGTTCTGGCTCTTTACACCAAAAAGGTTCTCTTATTAAAACAGAAGATCTGTGTTTTTGTGTCAAAGTGTACCCTCCCTTTCCGTTTCCTGTTGCATTGTGGGACAGTGGTGGTCATCATTACTCAGTAATGGATGTGTAGTGTGGTATTTTGTAGTATACAGAGCTTTGACACTAAAACCCTAGTTAGAATTAGTGTTAAGTGCACAGTTGGGACGCAGCCCTAGTGTTTGCTAACTATATTAGCTTATTATTTAGCTGTTGCTAAACTACACAGTAATAACGTGGATGGCAGGTGGCTCTTAGCTGATCCACTACATCTGGGGGTAACTTTATATAAACCACATTATTCACTAAATCAGTCCTAAAGAGGTTCCTAAGGAGTTCAGACTGAATTCTGTAGCTTCTGCAGTGATGCTACGAGGCTAACGTTGCTAGCACCTACTGGAAGCCTGTGGAAACCCGTTATTAGCATCGACACACACTAAAGAGTGTGGAGTACCCCACAACATCTGACCCCTAACAGATTACAGGTAACAGTCATTGGATTCAGACAAAATCGAGTGGATAATTAAATAAAAATGGAGTAAAATTAGTCAGCGGTGGCTACGTCTGTGCTACGTCGGGGCCCACCCTCCTGGATAAGTGAATGTCACATAGTTGGAAACCACAGAAACACGTCTGTCCAGCGCTGAGTTCCTGGGGCTCGCTGGTAGTCGTGTTGTTGCTAGTTCTGGGATTCGGGACCTCAGTGGTGTTATTTTTACCCACAATCCCATGGGACCTGTGTGGCATCCTTCACTCCGGCCACACACCTGTCACCCTGTGCCACTGTGCCTCGACCCTGGGGGACTCTCAAGTGAGTGTGGTGTGTGTGTGTGTGTGTAGTGCGGTGTGTCTTATCATTACAGCACTGGCTTGACCCTCAGAGTCATCAGATTTTAAAATATTACCACCACAGAACCCCACCCCTGTCCTCTGGGAGGGTACGGTGACAGCAAATGACCCGAAGCACTCCAAACACTTAGAGCCAGGCCAAACACACACACTCACACACACACACACACACACACACACACTTTAACATTTCCTCATACCAAACCACTCCCCATGTCTTTATTTATTATAATAATAATACGTTTATTAATGTAACACTTCAAACACAAACTGCTTCACATTTAAATTTAACCTCAGAGAAATGTCAAAGTAAAACAGTGAACAGCAGCAGAAAAGAAAACGAAGAAAAACAGAAAGCAGTGAAGAAACAGTCGATTCACAAAGAGACAAAGATTCATTTAAAATAACACTCAATAATAAACATCTAAGAAAACACTGAACACAGATGAATATAAATGTATTGTGTGGTGTGTTCTCTCTGTGTCTGCGTGGGTTTCCCACCGCCCACCGCCGCCCTGAACCGGAGAGGGTTACAGACAATGAATGAATGAATGAATGAATGAAGCTGAAGCTAGTAACTGGTGCCTGACGAATATTAATTTGTAACGAATCTTGTAGAAAACAACAGTGGATTTCTTTTTGTTTTAATGTTTTTATTTGTGGCCTTTTTCTTCATCTTCTCTTCTCTTCACTTTACTTCTTCCACAGCGTCTTAACAAGAGTGAAAACGTTACAAATACAATGAGTGGAAGACAGAGAAGGAGAGAGAGAGAGAGAGAGAGAGAGAGAGAGAGAGAGGGAGAGAGAGAGAGAGAGAGAGAGAGAGAGAGGGAGAGAGAGAGAGAGAGGGAGAGAGAGAGAGAGGGAGAGAGAGAGAGAGCCTCAGGGGTTTCTTCACGACGAGATGAAGGAGTCCCAGTGGTAAACACTCAGGAGGGACACACAGCTCTGGGCTCTGCCTGAAGGACTACCTGATAGAAAACACCTCTGTGCAATCTCAGATCTGTTCATATCAGCACTTTATTGAGAGAGAGAGAGAGAGAGAGACAGAGAGAGAGAGAGAGAGAGAGAGAGAGAGAGAGAGAGAGAGATGTAAAATAATCCAAAGTAACTGAGAGAATCTTATAAACTGAATGTTTACAGATGGAGATTTAACTTTGCCATAAAACGAAGTTCTTAAAGGGCACATAGGACTTATTCAAGGTGTTAATCTGGAGCCCACCAACCCACACACTGTGAAACAAGACCCCAGTCAGTTCTCTGTGCGCTGCCTGAGTCAGGAACACGGGGTAAAACGAGTCGCCCTGATTCTGCTGCGCTTCTGACGTCAAGTGCAGAGACTTTAGAATGGCTCCGCCCCCTCGTCTGAGTCTGTCCAATCACAGCGCTGGACCCGTGTTTATGTGAGAGCGCAAAGACGAGGTTAAACTCAGTAAAACAGACACAACGAGCGCGGAGAAATAAGAGTACTGAGTAAAAACGGAGAAGAAAGAGAACAGAGTGAAAACGGCTAAAAACCAGAGCTTCTGCTCCTCGCTCCTCACTGCTGTGCGCTCGGGGTCGGGGTGAACAGCGAGCGGCTCATTATCATTTAAAGGAACAGGTGCTGAAAGCGGGCGTTCTGAACAGGGGCTGTTTACACAGGGGGAGAACACTGCTGTAGGGGTCCGGGGGGTTTGGACCGAAGCGGGTCACAGACGTTGTACAGTTCACTGTGTACTTCTACAATTACAGTCTGGAGGGCGTCTGTTGCTCTGCGATGTTATACAATGCTCAGGACCTCCAGCCGTGGATGTTGAGGGAGGAGACAGTGCTGTTCTTCCCTCAACCCCCTCCCACACACACACACACACTCCATCAGCATTCCAGACTGCTGCCCCCCACATGGGGCCGGGACACCCCCCACTTTTCTGCCCTGGACACGGTGGTCAGTGCCTCTTTGGGTTGAAATGAGAGACAAACCACACACACGGTGTAGAGACGATCCTGGACGAGACCGACCCTCAGAGACCACTCCAGTGGAGTCCTACCTCGTCTTAATTACGGCACTGTACGTGTGCTTTGTTTTTCACACGCAGCACACTGACACACTTCTCTAACGGCTCCCCCTGAGACCCTCCTTTGTTCCTGTTCACGTTGAGCGTTTGATTAGCGTTCCCTCTGCATTTGTTTACGACGAGCGACGTCTTTAAATGGGTCTGAAGTCTCTCGGTGTAAACTGTAAACTGTTAATATAGACACAGCCTGGTCTTCGTGGAGTCACTGCTGTGCCTCTGTACGCTGTGCCCTCACTGAGGCCCCCGTGCCGTACCCACTGCTGCTACTAGATCAGCACTTTGTCACACGTCTCCTGGAGCTGTGCTGCAGACGAGGCCCAGAGGTTCTCCGCGTGGAAGAGGGAAAGCTGTCCCGGAGGACCACCGAGGATTGGCCTGTGGCTCTTACACACACACACACACACACACACACACCTACACCGACACATGCCGATATATCTGCAGTGTGTGTGTGTACCAGGCCCAGCATCACAAATGTAAATCAGGCCCCTGGCAGCGGAAGAGCCCGAAACCCACACCCAGAACCAGCCGAATGAAAGCTTAATGACCGAGACGCGCGCGCGTGTTCTTCCCCGTTAATTAAAACCTGATGGGACAGTCGTTACTAATTGATGAAGGCAGCGTCTTGGAGGATGCTGTGCCTTCTCGGGAACCCCTTAAGTAACAGGGGACAGCATCAAAGCCTGAGCGCGTCCTCGTTAGAGCTCTCCGTCTCTCGCGCTCGTGCACACCCTCGCCCACCCGCGCGCTCGCCTACCTGTGAGCGGCGGCCAATAGGAGGACTCAGGTGACCCAGCCAGAAAACAGAGGCGCCCGGGAGACGGAGAGCCAGGGAGAGAGGAGGAGAACAACCTACTTCTGTCCTCTTTTTCCTCGCCTTCCCTTTGTTGCCACCTTCCTCTGTCCCACATTGCCGGGCCGACGGCGCACAGGGTGATCCGGCTCGGCGCCGCGGCGCTTTGTGGAGGATCCAACTTGGCACTTCTCTGATGTGAAAGGGGACGCAGGAGTGGAGGAGTTGCTGCGGAACTTCTGACTTTGTCGTTTCTTTTTGTCGTAATTAAGACTTGAAAGTGTTTCAGAGAGAAAAGAGAGAGAGAGAGAGAGAGAGAGAGAGAGAGAGTTCCCTGCTGTGGCGGGGAAAAGTGTGCGTAATTACAAGTGAAGAAATGGGTGAAAGTCGCAAATGAAGCTGTGCTCTGAAGGTTTGAGGAACACGGACCGGAAGGTCACAGAATCAGTTCCTGCAAGCAGCAGGAAAACTGTGGGCGGGTGGGGAACGCAGGAACAGCACTGTCTCCTCCCTCAACATCCACGGCTGATGTGTCTCTGTGCTAGACACCTAACCTCCAACTGCTCCCCTGGCCCTGGATGGCTACCCGCAGCTGTGTGTGTGTGTGTGTGTGTGTGTGTGTGTGTGTGTGTATAACAACAATTAAAAGCATGATTTTATGTTTAATGAAATGGAAAGTTCCAGCTCTAAACTCTGATTGGCTGAGGCGTGTTCCACTGTAAAACACACAGTAAACATACCATACATTTGACCTCGGGACACCAGCGGGGGTTAAAGCCTGTATTGAGAAGATTCCTACCCTCCTCCAAAAGTTACATAGTGCAGTTTCTGCCGTGCTGAGCCCAGAGCAACAACAACAGAGGCTCTATTCTCTGTTACAGCTCAGTGGAGCATCACAGTGATTCTAAAGCTGTAGTTTTAAGGTAAAGGTTTTACGAAGTGGGCGAGTACGATCTTCCCGTTCTGTTCCGTCTGCGTCGTCAGTGTCCAGTGTTGTCACGGGTGTCCATCTCCCACACACACTCTTCCCAGTGCTGGACTATCCTCTTCCTGAACTAACTCTAATTAACTGAGTGGCAGCATATGCTGCTGGGACCACTGCGTGTTCCTGGAGCTCCGGCGCTGAGGCTGAAGCCGCTCTCTCTCTGCCCAGGCACCTGCTCTCGTCTCTGGGACAGTGCTGCAGCCCCTGGCCCTGGCCCAGGCCGGTCCTCCGGCGCCATACGGCACCATGCTGCACCTCGGCCGAAGTACGTCTGCCAAGTTTGAGTGTAAACAGAGCCATACCCTGCCCCTACCTCCGTCTCACTGCAGAGCGATTAGACACGGAGCGTCAGGCCGCGTGGAACCTCCCTGCCCCTCTGACCGAGGGAGTCACGCCTCATTAACCGCACTGTGCTGTAAAACACCAAACCGAGGGTGAGCTGACAGTGGCTTTTCAGAGGATGGCTCCGGCAGATTAAGGGCTGTAAAAGGCCTGTGAGGGTTTAGAGCGGAGATCAGGAGAAGAGGAGAGTGACTTGAAACATTAAGGTCAGTCATAAAGGGTGAGTAAGAGTTCCCCCCCCCTCTCTCTCTCCCCCCCCCCCTCTCCCTCTCTCTCTCTCTTTCTCTCTCCACCCCCCCATCTCTCTCTCCCCCCTTTCTCTCTCTCCCTCTCTCTCTCTCCCTCTGGTGTGAACCCTCTGTGTGTTCAGACAGAGACCACATTTTTTGTTTCTGAGGGAAGGGACTTTTTTAGATTTGAAACATCTCCTGGAACTGATAACACACTCGCTCACTCACTTATTCACTCACTCACCCATTCACTCGCTCACTCACTTATTCACTCGCTCACCCATTCACTTATTCACTCACTCACCCATTCACTTATTCACTCACTCACCCATTCACTTATTCACTCACTCACTTATTCACTCGCTCACTCACTCACCCATTCACTTATTCACTCGCTCACCCATTCACTTATTCACTCGCTCACTCATTCACTTATTCACTTGCTCACTTATTCACTAGCTCACTCACTTATTCACTCACTCACCCATTCACTTATTCACTCGCTCACTCACTCACTTATTCACTCGCTCACTCATTCACCCATTCACTCACTTATTCACTCACTCACCCATTCACTTATTCACTCACTCACTTATTCACTCGCTCACTCATTCACCCATTCACTCGCTCACTCACTTATTCACTCACTCACCCATTCACTTATTCACTCGCTCACTCATTCACTTGCTCACTTATTCACTAGCTCACTCATTCATTCACTTATTCACTCGCTCACTCATTCACTTGCTCACTTATTCACTAGCTCACTCATTCACTCACTCACTCACTTACTCACTCATTCACTCACTTATTCGCTCACTCACTGATTTTCTCACTCATTCACATATTCACTCACTCATTCATTTACTCACTCACCCATTCACATATTCACTCACTCAATCACTCATTCACTCACTCATTCATTTACTCATTCACATATTCACTCACTCACTCATGTTTAGGGACTGTTCCACTAGGCCAGAGCTCAGACAACAAACACACAGTGTCTCTGTTAATTTATTATTAACGCAGAACTGGCTCAGCTTCCATTTAGTTACAGAACTCTCTCGTGTCTCTTTGGTAAGTTATAAACAAACTTCTTCACCACTGTTATGTACAGCTCACCTTCTCTTGTGATTTTAGTGTGAAACCTCTCATGTAACAGGCGTAACTCACTCACGTACTCACTCAGATTTAAGAGCAGCTCCAGCAGGGGGCGCTGCTCAGAACGCCTCTGAAACTAGTAACAAATGAACAACGTGCTTCGAAGTCCAGATTACTGCTCGAATCCGTCTCATCTTCTGTGAGACGCTGGAACAAACAAAGAGCAGTGAATAAACCCAGAGCAGTGTGAATGCCCCCTGTCTGAACCCTGTGGGGCGTTTCCAGATCCGAGAGCACGTCTGACACAGGGAATCTCCCACCGTTTCTCCTGAGTTCATACGTGAAAACGGTCCTCGAAAACCTCAACAAAGTCACTGACTGGAACCTAAGGATATCACCATTACCATTTCTCTCAGAGAGGAAGGCGGGTACGGGTCCCAGGAGAGTTTCAGCCGCTGGCTTCATCGTCATCATCAGGGACCTGGACATTCCCTGAGCAGCGCCTCTGAGAGCTGCCTCTGCTGACGGTGCACACACAGCTCCTCTGTGTACGTGTGGATGTTAGCACGTCTCTCCCTTTGTGCTTTGGTCCTCACCCCCCCACCGCCCGCCTGCCTGGGGGTCCCCGGTGAAGCGTGTGTGTGATGTGTTAACCGCTGAACGAAGGAGCCTCAGATCAGTTCTTAGTTAAACTGATGTTTCAGCACGTTTCAAAGCACACAGCGAGCCTTGACCCAAACTTACGCAAAAACGCAGTCTCAGAGTCGCACAGGAGCCACTCTGAGCTGCGCAGGACCACGGCAGCCTGGGGGCGCTTTTATCCCGGAGTAAGCAGAAGTCAGGAAGTGCCTTTCCACAATACGGAAAAATCTAGAACCAGGAAATCAATAAGGAAAACGGATCAGAACAGAGGTCCACACACCCCTCGCTCACGTGAAAACGTAATGATATCCACTGCTTATTTATATTTAATCGATTTATTATAATCGATTTTCTATTATTTATTCTGTGCATTAATTTCAGGATTTTTATAGCTTCTACTGCTAAATGACACCCATTATAGATGCCCTGTTTTAGCTAACGCTAACAGGACCGTGGTTCCCTGTCACTGAACCTGCCCCGCCCTGATTTATTGTCGCCAGAGAAGTGAAAAGGACAGTCCTCTAGCCTTTAGCTTAGTTAGCTTAGCACTTTCTCATTGAACACTGATCTGAGGGGCAGAACTGAACGCCCGGTCCGCATTATTGCCCCCAGCGTTCTTCACAGCACAGCACATGCCCCTGAGGAAAAGACCCTCAGATCTCAGCTTTGTGTTTCTGAAGTAAACTGTCCGCTCTGTCCCTCACAGTCGGTTTAGTTTTGATTTCCCCCTGCGCTAGGCTCGGCTCAGACGCACCAGAGCGGTGCCAGCGTTCTCCATATGCCCCACGCAGTGAGGGACGGTGTGCCAGCTCCTGCGTGGTAGCCCTTAGGTCTATTAGCTAATTGGCTAACAACACTGCCCCCCACCACACCACACACACACACACAAGCACAAAATAACCACACATCAACTCTGTATTAGCGCCAACCAGGCTAATGAAGCAGAAAAGGCTACACAGATAACGACAACACTAGCCATGCTAATCACACTCTCTGTGTCTGTCTCATACACTGAGCAGTTAAAGAGAGTTTATACACGATGCCAACTTTTGTGTTCACAGTTTAATTTACAGAGTTCTCCTTCATTAATTTCCCTTGTTACTTTTTGTAAATGAAATTAGTAAATAACATTTTATATATAATATATTTTTCTACATAAGTGTGGTACAGTAGTGCAGGAGGTTGTGGGTTCAATCCCGATGTTCTTCCCGTGTCCGCGTGGGTTTCCTCCGGGTGACTGTCTGTGAGGAGTGTGGTGTGTTCTCTCTGTGTCTGTGTGGGTTTCCTCCGGGTGACTGTCTGTGAGGAGTGTGCTGTGTTCTCTCTGTGTCTGCGTGGGTTTCCTCCGGGTGACTGTCTGTGAGGAGTGTGGTGTGTTCTCCCTGTGTCTGCGTGGGTTTCCTCCGGGTGACTGTCTGTGAGGAGTGTGGTGTGTTCTCCCTGTGTCTGCGTGGGTTTCCTCCGGGTGACTGTCTGTGAGGAGTATGGTGTGTTCTCCCTGTGTCTGCGTGGGTTTCCTCTGGGTGACTGTCTGTGAGGAGTGTGGTGTGTTCTCCCTGTGTCTGTGTGGGTTTCCTCCAGGTGACTGTCTGTGAGGAGTGTGGTGTGTTCTCCCTGTGTCTGCATGGGTTTCATCTGGGTGACTTTCTGTGAGGAGTGTGGTGTGTTCTCCCTGTGTCTGTGTGGGTTTCCTCCAGGTGACTGTCTGTGAAGAGTGTGGTGTTTTCTCCCTGTGTCCGCGTGGGTTTCCTCTGGGTGACTGTCTGTGAGGAGTGTGGTGTGTTCTCCCTGTGTCTGCGTGGGTTTCATCTGGGTGACTTTCTGTGAGGAGTGTGGTGTGTTCTCCCTGTGTCTGTGTGGGTTTCCTCTGGGTGACTGTCTGTGAGGAGTGTGGTGTGTTCTCCCTGTGTCTGTGTGGGTTTCCTCTGGGTGACTGTCTGTGAGGAGTGTGGTGTGTTCTCCCTGTGTCTGCGTGGGTTTCCTCCGGGTGACTGTCTGTGAGGAGTGTGGTGTGTTCTCTCTGTGTCTGTGTGGGTTTCCTCTGGGTGACTGTCTGTGAGGAGTGTGGTGTGTTCTCCCTGTGTCTGCGTGGGTTTCCTCCGGGTGACTGTCTGTGAGGAGTGTGTTGTGTTCTCCCTGTGTCTGCGTGGGTTTCCTCTGGGTGACTGTCTGTGAGGAGTGTGTTGTGTTCTCCCTGTGTCTGCGTGGGTTTCCTCTGGGTGACTGTCTGTGAGGAGTGTGTTGTGTTCTCCCTGTGTCTGCGTGGGTTTCCTCCAGGTGACTGTCTGTGAGGAGTGTGGTGTGTTCTCCCTGTGTCTGCATGGGTTTCATCTGGGTGACTTTCTGTGAGGAGTGTGGTGTGTTCTCCCTGTGTCTGTGTGGGTTTCCTCCAGGTGACTGTCTGTGAAGAGTGTGGTGTTTTCTCCCTGTGTCCGCGTGGGTTTCCTCTGGGTGACTGTCTGTGAGGAGTGTGGTGTGTTCTCCCTGTGTCTGCGTGGGTTTCATCTGGGTGACTTTCTGTGAGGAGTGTGGTGTGTTCTCCCTGTGTCTGTGTGGGTTTCCTCTGGGTGACTGTCTGTGAGGAGTGTGGTGTGTTCTCCCTGTGTCTGTGTGGGTTTCCTCTGGGTGACTGTCTGTGAGGAGTGTGGTGTGTTCTCCCTGTGTCTGCGTGGGTTTCCTCCGGGTGACTGTCTGTGAGGAGTGTGGTGTGTTCTCTCTGTGTCTGTGTGGGTTTCCTCTGGGTGACTGTCTGTGAGGAGTGTGGTGTGTTCTCCCTGTGTCTGCGTGGGTTTCCTCCGGGTGACTGTCTGTGAGGAGTGTGTTGTGTTCTCCCTGTGTCTGCGTGGGTTTCCTCTGGGTGACTGTCTGTGAGGAGTGTGTTGTGTTCTCCCTGTGTCTGCGTGGGTTTCCTCTGGGTGACTGTCTGTGAGGAGTGTGTTGTGTTCTCCCTGTGTCTGCGTGGGTTTTCTCTGGGTGACTGTCTGTGAGGAGTGTGTTG
>NC_089804.1:1752139-1762139 GCF_029633855.1 Hoplias malabaricus | reverse complement strand
TCAGCTCCTGGCCTTCACCTGCTCCAGCGCCGAAGACTAAACAGGACGGTGTTCTTATTATTGGTGATTCAATAGTTAGACATTTAAAAGTGCCGGGGATAAAGAGTAATGCAACCGTGTCTTGTCTCCCAGGCGCACGTGTCCTGGACGTCGCCAGGCGGCTTCCGTCGGCGCTTCGGCAGCGCGAGGACTTCGGCACCGTCGTTCTCCACGTGGGAACGAACGACATCTCCGCCCGCCGCAGCGAGGTCCTGAAGGAGCACTACCGTTCGCTTCTGGATACCGCTCGGAAGAAGACGGATGCTAGGATCATCGTCTCTGGCCCCCTGCCCACCTACCGTCGAGGATGCGAGGCGTTTAGCAGGCTCTTCGGGCTCCACTCCTGGCTCCTGGATTGGTGCGGCACTGTCGGCGTGGACTACGTCGACAACTGGGAGTGCTTTCGTGAGCGTCCGGCCCTGTATCGTTGGGATGGGCTTCATCCGAGCCGTCTAGGATCCGCAGTTCTCTCTGAGAACATTGAGGTGGTTCTGCGCTGGAACTGACTGGTCATTCCCAGTCACATCAGTCAGGTAGGTGGAATGGATAGCGAGCAGGTAAGTAATATTAAAATTCCTAATGTTCCTCCTGACCATCTCTCTACTGCTAGTATGATGAGTAGCATGTCCATATCACCCACTCTGATTAACGCTAATAAATTTTTCAGCATTGAGACTGTGTCTGTTCCCCGCAAAGCTTGTTATCACAAACGCCCAAAAATCAGTTTTAACAACCTAATTAGAATTAACACCAAGGCACTGCAGCGAACGCAATATTTCAGCACTTCCAGCATTAAATTAGGGCTTTTAAATATACGATCTCTAACATCCAAAGCACTCACTGTCTGTGATATTATTACTGATAACAAACTCAATGCATTATGTCTCTGCGAAACATGGGCTAAAGCCAATGAATACATTGCCCTAAATGAGTCCACTCCCCCTGGCTTCAGCTATTACAGTTGCCCACGAACATCTGGTCGTGGTGGTGGTGTAGCCACAATCTATGACCCTACCATTGACACAACACAAAAATCTAGTTATGATACTAAATCCTTTGAAGTACTTACTCTTAAAGTCACTGCATCAAAAAGGCAGCACTCGTTTATGCTCATCACAGTCTATCGTCCTCCTGGCCCTTATACAGAATTTCTTTGTGAATTTGCTGATTTCCTCTCAAGTGTAGTTATCGTATCAGAAAAGGCCTTAATTGTTGGTGATTTCAATATTCACTTTGAGAAGGACCATGATCCACTTAAAATTGCATTTGAATCAATTTTGGATGCGCTAGGGTTCACTCAGAATGTTACTGGGCCCACTCATCAATGCAAACACACATTGGACCTAGTGTTAACACGGGGCATTGAGATAAAGAATCTATCCAATCTCTCGCTACATGAGACCATCTCTGATCACCATCTAATCACATATGAAATTGCGTTAAACTTTGATATTTGTCCACAACCACGCTATATTAGAAAGCGCACTATAACATCCTCAACAGTTAGTGATTTTATCAACAACCTTCCAGACCTTACCACCATTTCTTTTCCAACTCACCCAAATGACCTTGAGCTCATTACAAACAACCTACAACACTTATTGTGTACAAACCTAGATAGTGTTGCACCAGTCAAGACCAAACAATTTAGAGAGAGAAGGCTTGCTCCATGGTACAGTGACAGCACGCGTGCATTAAAACTGGCTGCTCGTAACCATGAACGTAAATGGAGACACACAAAACTAGAATGTTTCCGAATTGCATGGCAGCACAGCCTCACCGACTACAAACATGCCTTATCTAAAGCCAAATCACAGTACATCTCTTCCCTTATAGAAAACAACAAAGACAACCCTAGATTCCTTTTTAGCACTGTATCAAATCTAATTGGAAACAAAAAGGAAATCAACCCCATTGTTCCCTCTGATTTCTGTAGCAATGACTTTATGAGGTTTTTTAATGATAAAATTGCTTGCATTCGCCTCAAAATCCAAAATCAGTCCAAAGTCACATCGGCTCTCGTAGATGAACCCCCTGCCAGCTCTGAGGTGCACTTAGACTACTTGAATTCTGTCGATGAAAATGACTTGCTTAGTTTAATTAGCTCATCTAAATCAACTACATGCTTACTGGATCCTGTACCAACACAATTATTTAAACAAATTTTACCTAAAGTCATTAGACCATTGCTCACAATAATAAACTCATCCCTCAACATTGGATATGTACCAAAACCTCTGAAACTAGCGGTAATCAAACCAATTATTAAAAAACCCAATCTTGACCCTCTTGTACTCGCAAACTACAGGCCAATTTCAAACCTCCCTTTTATTGCTAAGATTCTAGAAAAAGTCGTGTCACAGCAGTTGTGCTCTTACCTACAAAACAATGACATTCATGACATTTTTCAATCTGGATTTAGACCAAATCACAGCACAGAAACGGCTCTAACAAGAGTAACTAATGACTTACTCCTTTCACATGATAAGGGCTATATCTCTATTCTGGTGCTGCTTGACCTTAGTGCAGCGTTTGATACCATAGATCATGTGATGCTTCTTGATAGGCTGGAAAATCTGGTAGGAATAAAAGGATCTGCCCTCTCTTGGTTCAGATCTTATTTATCCGATCGTTACCAATTTGTTTATCTGAATAATAAATCCTCTAATCATACTTTAGTTAAATATGGTGTCCCACAAGGATCAGTGCTTGGCCCTGTATTGTTCACACTCTACATGCTGCCACTGGGTAGACTAATCCGTAAGCATGGGATTCAATTCCACTGTTATGCTGATGACACACAACTGTATATATCAGCCAAACCCAATGATGTTGCTTGTCTACGTAAAATAACAGAATGTCTAACTGAAATTAAAGACTGGATGATGCAAAACTTTCTCATGTTAAATTCTGATAAAACTGAGGTCTTGTTACTAGGTACAGATACTCAGATACATTCACTCAGAAATGCTGCTATTAATCTTGATAATTCAACAGTAAAACACAATGCCATCATTAAAAACTTAGGTGTAGCCTTTGATTCGACTCTCACATTTGATACCCACATATCCAATACAGTCAAAACCGCCTTCTTCCACCTACGCAATATTGCCAAAATTCGGCATATTTTATCATTAAAAGATGCAGAGAAACTAGTGCATGCTTTTATAACTTCACGTCTAGACTACTGCAATGCGCTCCTGGCAGGGAGCTCGTGCAAAGCGTTACACAAGCTTCAGTTAGTTCAAAATGCAGCAGCCAGGGTGCTCACTAGAGCTAGAAAATTTGAACATATCACCCCAGTTCTCTCGTCCCTACACTGGCTACCTGTAAAATTTCGCATTGACTATAAAATACTCCTCTTAGCTTATAAATCTCTAAATGGTTTAGGCCCGCAGTATCTTACTGAACTTCTCATACCTTATCGTCCGTCACGTACACTTCGTTCACAGGATGCCCATCTACTCTTTGTTCCTCGCATTAAGAAAAACACAGCAGGAGGAAGAGCCTTTTCTCACAAAGCTCCTCAACTCTGGAATAGCCTCCGGTTACTGTTCGGGGCTCAGACACACTCTCAATCTTTAAATCTAGATTAAAAACCTACCTTTTCAAACAAGCTTTTGGTTAATCACTCACCTTCAGGTTACTCCTTCTATATTGGTGTTCGGGCTGGTTTTCATATTATCACTGTTCTGTATTAATCCTGTCATATCACCATAGCTACAGCATTCTTAGTTAGCTTTGTAGTACCTGCCAACAACGCTGTCTGTCGCTGGGTTCTCTTGCCTGACCCGTGGAAGCTTTTTTCGCAGGACAAATTTCCCCGTTCTTTACCATGACCCTACTAACCTCTGTGTTTTTATTTGTTCCCTTTGTCTGGCTTCCTTTCTCCTGTCTCTCTCTCATGCTTTGAGATGTCCTGCTGCTCTCCAGGTGTTGCCCTGATCCAGCCCGTGTCCTGTACAAGATCCTGGCCTTGCTAAGACTCATACATCACTAATATCATCATCCTCACCATTTTCATTTCTGCTTCTCCATCATCACTAATATACTACATTTATATTACTATAACCCCTTCACTTTTACTTCTGTTCTCTATTGTGTCTCCGGTGTCGACCCGAGGAGGATGGGTTCCCCGTATGAGTCTTGGTTCCTTCCAAGGTTTCTTCCTCGTGTGCTGAGGGAGTTTTTCCTTGCCACTGTTGCCCCTGGCTTGCTCATAGGAGGCTTGGACCCGGATCTCTGTAAAGCTGCTTTGTGATGACTTTTTGTTGTGAAAAGCGCTATATAAATAAAATCTGATTGATTGATTGATAGTGTCCATATGGGTGTGTGTGTGTTTGATAGTGTCCATAGGGGGGTGTGTGTGTGTACGTGTGTATGTGTTTGATAGTGTCCATAGGGGTGGGTGGGTTTGTGTGTGTGTGTTTGATAATATCCATAGGTGTGTGTGTGTGTGTGTGTGTGTTTGATAATATCCATAGGTGTGTGTGTGTGTTTGATAATATCCATAGGTGTGTGTGTGTGTGTGTGTTTGATAGTGTCCATAGGGATGGGTGTGTGTGTGTTTGATAATATCCATAGGGATGGGTGGGTGTGTGTTTGATAATATCCATAGGTGTGTGTGTGTGTGTTTGATAATATCCATAGGTGTGTGTGTGTGTGTGTGTTTGATAATATCCATAGGTGTGTGTGTGTGTGTTTGATAATATCCATAGGTGTGTGTGTTTGATAATATCCATAGGTGTGTGTGTGTGTGTGTGTGAGTAAGTGACTGGGTGTGTGTTTGTGCTCAGGGTCCACTCTCTCACACACACTCTGACCCTGATGAGGACGAAGTGTTTAAAGAAGATGTAATGAATAAATTAATGACTTCCTTTAAAACCTGCACTTGTCAAACATTACAAACAGCCTTTACATTAGTTCCTTTAGAGACGCTGAGGATTAATTAGAGCCTAGACCCAGATCAGATCCACATCTTACGCTCTTCACCACGGATCATTACCACTCCTCAGAACAGGACTTTTATTATGACAATCACAGTCAGTGCAGAGTAGAGACCACGCTGTGCCCTCAGTAACAGTAGTGTTCCCTGGGTGTGAACCTCCCGACCGGCGCCGGAGCCTGGACTAGGGTCTCGAGGGTTTGGAGCAGATTTTCCGAGCTTTGCTTTTCTTCCCTGGAAGCGTTTGGAATTTGTTCTTATTCTGAAGGGGATGAGTGTTTTCAGGGACGTCTTTCTGCGGGACGCCAGCGGCCGAGGACAGAGGGGCACCGCCGTCTACTTCTGCTCCAAACAGCGGCAGCACGGGGTCATCGGGTCCCATCACCTGAACCACAGAGAGACAGCACCGTTACAGAACACTGTGTTTGAGATTTAACCCACACACTGTGAAACAAGACCACCGTCAGTTCTCTGTGCGCTGCCTGGGTCTGAAACACGGGGTAAAACGAGTCGTTCTGATTCTGCTCCGCTTCTGACGTCAAGTGCAGAGACTTTAGAATGGCCCCACCCCCTCGTCTGAGTCTGTCCAATCACAGCGCTGGACCCGTGTTTATGTGAGAGCTCAAAGACGAGGTTAAACTCAGCAAAACAGACACAACGAGCGCGGAGAAATAAGAGCACTGAGTAAAAACGGAGAAGAAAGAGAACAGAGTGAAAACGGCTAAAAACCAGAGCTTCTGCTCCTCGCTCCTTACTGCTGTGCGCTCGGGGTCGGGGTGAACAGCGAGCGGCTCATTATCATTTAAAGGAACAGGTGCACTACTCCAGTCCTGAGTCCTCAGGTGATTCCTCAGTTAAAACACAACCCTTAAACCTGTCAATTAACAGATGAGTTGAATCAGGTGTGTGTGTGTGTGTGTGTGTGTGTGTGTGTGTGTGTGTGTGAGCAGAGGAATCACCAGACTTCACTGGATACCCGCCCTCAGGACTGGAGTAGTGCAGCACTGCTTTAAAGGAACAGGTGCCAAAGCAGGTCACAGACGCTTCATTAAGAAACAGAACTGTGTTCCTCTGTGGAGACGAGGAGGAGAAAGAGCCGACGGTGAGAGGAGGGTGTGATCAGAGCAGGAGAGAGGAGGGTGAACTCACTGGAACATAGCTCTGGTTTTCTCTGACGCAGACGTCATGCAGCTCCTCCTTCAGCGCCGTGATGTGACTCTGATACGAGGAAATCTCCCGCTCCAGAGACGCCACCTTAGAGCACAGCAGCTGATACAGCTCCATAAAACTCCTGATCAGAGTCTACACACACACACACACACAGAGAGAGAGAGTGGGAGAGAGAGAGAGAGAACAGAGAGAGAGAGTGTGTGAGGGAGTGAGAGAGAACGTGAGTGAGAGAGAGAGAACAGAGAGAGAGAGAGAGTGAGAGAGAGAGTGAGGGAGCGAGAGTGAGAACAGAGAGAGAGAGAGAGAAAGAACAGAGAGAGAGAGTGAGGGAGAGAGAGAACAGAGAGAGAGAGAGAGAGAACAGAGAGAGAGAGAGAGTGTGTGAGAGAGTGTGAGGGAGTGAGAGAGAACAGAGAGAGAGAGAGAGAACAGAGAGAGTGAGTTAGAGTGAGAGAGAGAGAGAGTGAGGGAGAGAGAACAGAGAGAGAGAGAGAGAGAGAACAGAGAGAGAGAGAGAGTGAGGGAGAGAGAGAACAGAGAGAGAGAGAGAGTGTGTGAGAGAGTGTGAGGGAGTGAGAGAGAACAGAGAGAGAGAGAGAGAACAGAGAGAGTGAGTTAGAGTGAGAGAGAGAGAGTGAGGGAGAGAGAGAACAGAGAGAGAGAGAGAACAGAGAGAGTGAGTTAGAGTGAGAGAGAGAACAGAGAGAGAGAACAGAGAGTGTGAGGGAGCGAGAGTGAGAGAACACAGAGAGACAGAGAGTGCAGTATTAGATGAGACAGTTCTGAGCTTTACTCTTATCCACTGGTGATAAAGTACCCACCTGACAGGCGGCTGTCTCTGTTCCTCCGGCGCCTGTCGGAGCTGTGGGGACGTTCAGGGTGAGGTCCTCTCCACTGCTCAGAGACGGAGACAGACTGATGCGATCTTTCAGCTGAGAGTCAGTAAAGAGAAAGGTTTAAAACAGGGGGGATCCAGAGAAACGTGTACAGATCTGACTCTGAGACATGAACCGTCCTCACCTCTGTGAGATGTCTCTCCACGAGCTTCACGTAGCAGCCTAACGAGTCTTTACTCCTGTTTCACACAGACAGCCGAGAGAGAGAGAGACAGCACATCACTGCACTTACAGACCGCACGGCGCTGCACTTACAGACCGCACATCACTACACTTACAGACCGCACATCACTACACTTACAGACCGCACATCACTACACTTACAGACCGCACGGCGCTGCACTTACAGACCGCACATCACTACACTTACAGACCGCACATCACTACACTTACAGACCGCACATCACTACACTTACAGACCGCACATCACTACACTTACAGACCGCACATCACTACACTTACAGACCGCACGGCGCTGCACTTACAGACCGCACATCACTACACTTACAGACCGCACATCACTACACTTACAGACCGCACATCACTACACTTACAGACCGCACATCACTACACTTACAGACCGCACATCACTACACTTACAGACCGCACATCACTACACTTACAGACCGCACGGCGCTGCACTTACAGACCGCACATCACTACACTTACAGACCGCACATCACTACACTTACAGACCGCACATCACTACACTTACAGACCGCACATCACTACACTTACAGACCGCACATCACTACACTTACAGACCGCACGGCGCTGCACTTACAGACCGCACATCACTACACTTACAGACCGCACGGCGCTGCACTTACAGACCGCACATCACTACACTTACAGACCGCACGGCGCTGCACTTACAGACCGCACATCACTACACTTACAGACCGCACATCACTACACTTACAGACCGCACATCACTACACTTACAGACCGCACATCACTACACTTACAGACCGCACATCACTACACTTACAGACCGCACGGCGCTGCACTTACAGACCACACAGCCCTGGACCACGTGTGAACACACTTTACCTGGGGGGAGGGGGTGTCAGTGTTTTCTCTTTAAACTCTATGACCCCAGTGTATTCTCTGAGGTTAATGTAGTGTCAGTGGATTATGGCCTTTACTTCAGAACGAGCAGAAAACAGCACGAGGAGCAGCTGAGGTCTCGGGAGTTAGTTGTAAATCTACACTTCCACCTTAAATAGTGAGATAATACATTCCTACTGCATCATTTAAGGTGGAACTGTGGTGTGAACAGAACTCTGCAGAATGAGAATCTGAGCTGAGCTCCATGTCACAGAAGAGTGAGGAGAGGGGGGTAATCTCTGATTGTGGAACTCTTCTGAAGGAGAATGAGGCTCTAAATGTAAGTAAAGTCGTAGGTGTTGTCGTAGGGGGAGATTTAACCACTGCACCCTGTAACTCAGCTCCAAACAGGACACTCACAAACAAGGGGGAGGGGGGAAACAATCAACGGGATTCACCCGACGTACAACACATTACTTTCTGAAACACCTAGCTACAGTTAGACTGTGACTGTTACTCAGCTGTTCTTCGTAGGGTCTTTCTGGAGTGTGTAACTGTGCACTTGTGTGTAGTGTAGCGGTGTGTGTGTGTGTGTGAGACCTTGCTGCTGTGCGCAGGGCGTTCTCCGCGCTGTCGATGCTCTGCTGTAGCTGCTGTTTCTCCCGCTGTGATTGGCTCAGTCGTTTCCCTAACACACGCAGAGACTGCTCCTTTCTCTGTAGCTCCGCCTTCGCTTCCGAGAGACTCTGCAACACACATAAGCACAGTAATGAGTGCAGAGACTGCAGGCTGCTAAACATGTTCGAGTGAGTGAGTGAGTGAGTGAGTGAGGTAGCGGGCGGAGGGTGGGGAAAGATTACGTATCACCCGTGTTAGTCTTAATCTAAATACGGACAGCAGTGGCCAGGGGAGGAGCTCAGGGACGATGTGTGTGTGACAGGACCCATGTCCCTCCCCCTCCAGGACGTGGACCCCCCCCGAGGACCACAGAACCCCGGCTACAGTGCGACCCCTCGTTCCGCGGGTGGTGTGTACCTGCACGGCCTGAGCCAGGGTGCGGTCTTTCTCCAGCTGCTCCCCGGTGTGCAGCTCCATGGTGAGGCCCAGTTCCCGCAGCTGTGTGGCCTGCTGGTGCAGGAGAGCCTGAGCCTGCTGCTCCCTCTGCAGAGCTGAGCTCAGCTCCGCACACACACTCTGGAACTGATCCACTGGAACACATGTCTGAAGCACACACACACATTTTCTAAGTGATGATTGGTGGTGTATAAATCTTCTCCAGAGCAGGGCAGGGGTGTTCTTGGGAGACTCACCGTGTGTGTGTTGTCTTTGTGTCTGTGGCGAGTGTGTGCTGCGCTGCGTTTTAGTCGGGACAGCTCGAGCCTCAGCTCCCTCCGCTCCACCTCCGCAGAGTGCAGCCGCTGGGTGAACGCTAGGAAGTGCTGCTGCAGGGAGGAGACCATGCTCTACACACACACACACACACACACACACACACACACACATTTTATTCAACAGGAGAGAACCTGAAAACTCTTCTCAACCAATGAAAAGGAGGAGAAGAACAGCAGGGACAACTCTACGGATTGAATACAGAAGCGTTTCTGATTGGCCGCCACTATGGCCGGCTCCCACTCATCTCACTAAGGTCTTAAAGTCACTGCGTGTCACGTGAGGGGGAGGATACGGGAGGGGCTCTCTCGGTCGTCGTGTCCGTTCAATTAAAGCAACAGTACGTAACACTTTTGCAAATAAATCTGGGCTCCCCCAGTGGCTACAGAGTGTAATTCACTTTTACAGCACCGTCCTGAACTCAGTGAGGAGGTGGCAGGGTGGTTTCCTACCCTCAGACAGAGGTTACATAGTACAGTTTCTGCTACGCTGAGCGTGGAATAGCAGCGAC